>NC_029791.2:119044911-119079276 GCF_000816755.2 Arachis ipaensis | reverse complement strand
CTATTAATATATTATAATAATTCTAAATCATAGAATTAAATTTTAAATAAAAATAAATTCTTTTTCTTAAAAAAATAATTTTTTTATGTTAAATATTTTGAAACAAGCTCCAAATTAAAATATGAAAACGTGCAAAAAGTAGAGCGCCTTCCTCACACGTGCACGTCAAAACGCCAAAAATTGAAGAAAATCAATTGGGGTTTCGAAAGCGAAGAACTTTGCCCAATTCAGGTTCCGATTCCACGTTCCCTCCTCAAATTGATCGTTGTCTTCGTGATGGGACACCACCGTGAAGCCGTAGAGGTGGCCAAGACGGTGCTTGATGTTGCTGACGTCACTTTTGCCGCCGTCGAATACGGCCATCATTACCTCCACGACAAGCACCACAACGCCGCCGCCCAGGAGCCTCCTGCGGCTAACTGTCCATCGGATGAAGAAGAATTACAGTCTCTTCGATCGGAGAATCGCCGCCTCAGGAACTTGCTCGACCAGAATTTGAAGCTTCTTCGGAACCTATCTGAATCGCCCACTTTTCTGTTGGGCATATTGGTAGTGATTGATAAACCTTACAATTTGTTTCTGTTGATGATTATAGCTTCATGATCGGTTAGTTTCCACCGTGGAGTCTGATGAGTACTTGGCTAAGCTCAAGTTGTTGCAGCAGGAAGGGTTTGATGGTGCCATGCAATTCCCTTTTAAGGAAGCCACTGGTATATATGCATTGTGCAATTATGCATTTATATTGAAGTTTAATTTTTATGCATTGATCATCATTCAATCAAATTCATTCGTTTAGATAACCATTTAAGTATACACCCAAAGAAATAAATAAATTTTAAGTATACATTAGCTCATTTACTAATATATGATATGATATAGTTAGATGTTTATATAAAATGTTTTTACATTGATAATGGATTAATTTACTTGGATATTGAACGTTTGACAAAATGTTTTTACATTGATAATGGATATTAAACGCTACAAGTATGGAGTGTTGCACACCTTATAAATTCGTAAATCTGAACTCTTCATTTATTATATTTTATTTGAATGTTCTGGATTTAAAAAGGTAACTTGTTAATCAGGTTAATCATTTTTTGATAAGTTTTAGATTTTTTTTGTAAGTCTTAAGTATTGGGCTGAAGTTCAAAATAAAAAAATAGTATATAAATATTAAAAATAACATGTCTGTAATAATACAAATAATTGTTTAAATATAATTGTATTTTAATTTTTCATTCTATTACGTACACGTTGAGGATAAGTTGAAATTAAAGATAATGGACTTGTTGTAACTGTCATGTATTTTGTGCTTTGATTGCGTTGTCATCTGAGAATCATGGCGCCTTCATGGAGATCGGGTTCTTCTACAGAATCAGTTTTACGTTTGGAGTTAGCCAACCAGCAGCGGCGACATAAAGCGTCTTCCTTTTTTATGGCAGCAATTTTTCAGGCTTTGAAGGTCCATTTATGGTAGATGTGGAATGGGGTGGGTTCAAGAGCGTCAAAATCTGTGGCTAGACAGAACAATAGTGGAAGCACCTGCTAGCAAACAAAACAGTGAAAATGCTTGAAGACATCACATCAATAATAACAGAATAACGGAGGAAGTCGATCAAATTTTTCTGAGTACTTTTCTGGTGTAAAGATAGTCCTGTGTTAAACGAGCGAATTAGTTTTTTTTGTTAGTGCCGGTTTATTTGTTCAGCCCATGACAAAAAAAAATAACAATAATAAATAAATTTAATTTACTTAATTACTTTTGATAGCAGGTTAACTTTTAAAGAGTGCTGTACTCCCTACTTTGTCTAGAGTGCACTAGCTTTCGCCTAAAAATTATTCAAACTTTAATTTCAAAGATCCATTTTTTATCTTTGCGTTTAGAACCAGTTTGCCGTCTCTTTCAACAAATCTTGTCATTTTTACAAAGTTGGTTGCTTCTCATGGTAAACTTTATGTAATGTATAAAGTTCGCCGTACTCCTGGGCAAATTTTAAACTGCTTTCTCACCAAGACTATTCGGTCACCAAAATCACTACTAGTGACTCATCTTTTTTTCTTTGTTTTCATCTTCTGTTTAATCTATATATTGTCTGAAATTCCATTATTATTCATTTATTATGATGATGAAATAATATATAATCAAGAGGAATCTATCGTGTTTAGTTCTTCTCAACCAGTATTTGTATATATGCCATCTGAAGTCGAAAATCTAACTGCATTGAAGAATTTGATATTGCATGCCATTGGTCAACAACACACGAAAATCGTAAAAAAAATTTACTACATATATCCGTCCAAAGTAGATAACACTTTGTTTTTCAAAAGGTGTATCATAGATTATAATTATTATTTTGTTATTTTTTTTTATTTGATGATGATTTTGATAAGGTTTTACGTTTTTATGAATTAGATATCGATTACGTGATGACAAGAACATACGTCTTATTAGGGTCTGACACAACCATTGGACAAATGTCCATCTGTTGGAATTATTTATTTTTTCTAGTCGATTTAGGTGGAGGAACTTCTGCGGATACTGTTAATGATACCCCTTTTAAGTGGGGCATTTAAAATAAATATTAGAAGGACGATGGTTGACCTAAATAGGCCACCTGAAGGTAATCAAGAGGGATCAAATGTCGAGAATTCTAATGATGGTATGATGCAAACTAATGTTAAAAGTTATGAGAGTTCTGCTATTAGAGACCCGATGATGGATCTTTATCAAGTTAATCCTGATGACGGTGAAGATACTGAGGTTGAACTAACGGAAAATTCAGATGAGAAGGAGGAAGAGATGAACTATTTCAGTGACACACAAATCGCGTTGACACAGCCTACCATTTTTTATCATATGATCGGCTGGATCACTTTTTCACACTGAATCTCGAAACAATGACTTCTTATTTATTCAAGGAGGTCCCGAAGATGATCCCACCAATGAGAAAGTTATTATATCAATTAAGTCGTATAGCATTAAGAGAACTGTGGAGTATAAGATACTAGAGAGTGATCAATTGAAGTACGTTGTACAGTACATCTTCTTTGGGTCTGGTTGTCGATAGAACATACGCATATCTTATTGTCGAAAGTAGAAAAAATGGGAGGTGAGGAGATACAGTCATCTCCATACTTGCATGCAAACATCAACGGGTCAAGACTATAGAAGGTTGGACTCGAAGGTAATTGCTTAGCACATATTTACAATTGTCAAGGCAGGTCCAACCATCAGCATAAGGATTTTGTAAGGAAGTGTGGAGAATCACTTTGGTTACAAGGTGTCGTACATAAAGATATGACTTGCAAAGCAGATAGTCATTGCTAGGATATATGGAGATTAGGAGGAATCATACAACGAGCTTTTTCGTTGGTTATTCACAATGCAGATGTACTTATCTCGTAAGATTCATTACATTGCCTTTTCTTATCTATGCTTAATTAATTCATCATTTATATGTTATAACAACACTGGTTATTTAGGTATTTGGGTGCAACTTGTAGCACAGCTTTTGCCTGCTTTAGTCGATAATGTCATGTTTCATCAAGTGTTCTGGACGTTTCTTTCTTGTGTTGAGACTTTTAAGCACTGCAAATCACTTATTTCTATTGATGGCACCCACTTATATGGTAAATATGGAGACACTTTACTTATGGCTATTGCTCAAGATGACAATTCAAATATATCGCCTATTGCTTTTGCCGTGATCGAGGATGAGATGAAAGAGGCTTGGTCATTTTTTCTTTCTTATCTGAGGCAGCACGTGACATCTCAACCAGGCTTGTTGGTGATTTCAGACAGACACAAATCGCTTGTTGCTGCATTGAACGCTGATAGAAGTAGATGAAAACTGCTGCATGCCTTTCAAGCGTTTTGTGCAAGACATATTGCTGCCAACTTCATGACACACTTCAAGAAAAAGGACATGAGAAAGATACTTATTAACACACTTTAATAATCTAAATAAAATAATTTAAATTTATCTAACTTATTATCAAACACATTGAAAATAAGTCTAAATACCTAGACCATAAACTATAATTTTACTCTAAATTATAATTAATTCAAATAAAACAATAAACAAAATAATTTTTTTATTAACAAACATCTATTATCTCCTACTATAATCACATGATCGTTTGACATTATCTAAAATAATAATAAATGATAATCTAAACTAACTATATCATCTAATTATCAAACTAAATAATTATCAAACTAACTAAAACTAACAATAAAAGTTAATCTAACCAAATAAATATGATAAAATCATAAAATAATAGAACAATAAATTAAATTTAAAAAAAAATAAAAGAACAAAATTACTTGAAGTGACGAATTGAAGAGATAAAAATATCAAAACAACCAAAATGAGAAGTAAGACAAAAGAGGACAAAAATGAATAGTAAAAAGTGAAAAGTGAAATTTGAGAGGGATCACAAATTTTTATATTTAGACGAATTCACTTGAAATTCGCTGAAAAGTACAATGAACCTCATACACTACATAGAGAATGGCAAACATACTCTAGACACCAAAAAAAAAATTTAGATCTCTAAAATTAAAATTAGAATAATTTTTATTTGAAAAAAATTCGTATATATATACATATATATATTTTTTTAATTGTTCTTGCTGTGACTCAAAACACCGTCTGATTGTTGACCCTGCATCTCTTCCAGGTGTGGATTTTTTTGCTTTTGAATTTTATCCATTTCATATTTTCTCAGCTTTCTGTTAATTTGTTTCATAATTTAGAATCACATGCTAACCTAATATTGTTCACAATTATGAATATCTTCAATTTGCGAAGAAATATCCAGTTAATTCTAACATTTTTTACACTAAAAAGAATTTATTATAAAATTAAAAATAGTGTAGGTATATAATTAAAAGAAAAAAAGTATAAAAACTTATTGAAATTTTGGTAAAATTATAAAAACCAACAAAATAATTAAACCTAAGAGCTTGTTTGAAATGCTAGGAATTAAAATTCACTCAAGAGTTAAATTCTTTTTCTTATTTTGGAACAACTAAAAATGAATTATTTAAATTTCTTTGAGAATTCTAATTCTCATTTTTCTTTCATTTGTAAATAAGATCAAAATGAGTTTGATTTTCAAATGAGAAAGTATAGGTGAACATGTAAATGTTGAACAACAGTTTAAAAGAAGGTTAAATTAATTATTAAAATCAGATTCTCAATTCATTAGAATAATCAATTTTTGAATTTAAATTATTAGGGTTAGACAATGTTCCTATTCCTTTTCAACCCTCCTCCACTCACATCGTCGTTCATCCCAACGCTCATCCCCTCTTTTGCTTAGCCCGACACGCCTCCACTTTCGCCGGTTAGCCCAACGCTCCTCCCCCTCCGGCGCTCAGCCGCTCCCACCGACCCACCTATAGTACACCCTCGCCCATTGTTAAAGCTGTCTCACGTTCTCTCTTCATTACGTCGACATTGTAAGAAGCCATGGACGTCAGCGCTCTGCATCCCCGTTATTTCGCTGCCGCTGTCTCTGTGCAAACTTGCAGTTGCAGCTGTGCGTTTTTCACGAATTCGTGCTCCCGCCGTCACTGCGATTCACGACACCAGAACTACTACTGCAAGATGCTGGCTCGTGACCAGGGCGGCGCCGCTTGTAACACCCTACCACACAGATCCTTATACTTAAGTCATAAGACAGAGGTGATGAGGTATTACGACCTCTAAAGTAAAATTTATATATATAATAATAGTAAAAAAGATTTTTAACTATGAGCCTTTGAAGAAAAAGGTAAAGCAAAGTCATCAAATTGAAAAGCGCAGCACTCCAAAAAGCGATAACGTAACCAAAGCAGACAAGGATGAGTTGATACGGACATACATACATATAAATAGAAGAGTGCCAAAATACAGATAACAAAACTCAAGACTCGGTTCGCGAAGATAACCGGTCTTAGCATATAAGTATACATACATATATACATAGGAGAACCCCAAAATAAAACCCAAAAGACAGAATTATATAACCTGTTTCTCCAAAATAACCTCTATGAGGAGTTAATACAAAATATATATAAATAGTGGAGAATATAAGTGTCAAACTAAGTACAGATAACCAAAATAAAGCCCAAAAGATAAAGATCTTCGCGACATCAGAAGCTTCCAACATGGCTCAGCGAAGAGCCTCACATCCTGCTTCTGAAAACCACAAAATCCGCATGGATGAGAACCGGAGGTTCTCAGCATGGTTGTTCTTACAAAATTATTCCTTGGGATAGCGGGACATAAACTTGAATCAGAACTCTAAACAAGAGAAAAATAAAAAGTTAAGAAAGCCCATTAAAATTCATGATTATAAGGTTGAAATTTAGTTGTAAAACTCACATTGAAAGCGCTTCAGGTTGTGAATGTGTCTCCATCCGCACAACCATCATGTTCTATTGAGCTGGGTCATTGGCTGATTCTTCTACCAGACTCAACCTGAAATACACCCAAATAAAGTCAAAATACACTTGAAGCATTGAAAAGAAACACAGGCTTTGTTTTTTGAGAACTTACGTAGTTGCAGTTTTTGCTTTTTTTCCTGCCTTTTTTTTCTCGAATAAAATAATAAAGGGCTTTTTTTTCTAAAAAAAATATATACAGAATTAGAAGTAGAAGGTAATAAAAGAACAAAAGTAACGGTTATTTGAAAGAGAAATTACATGCTCTCTGCAGGCCTGTTTACACTACTTTGTTCTGTGTGTCCTTGAGAGGAAGGATCATCACTTCCCAAGTTCACGTCCGGTATTCTAAATAGATTTCATGTTATTCAGACAAAATATGATACACGTAAATCATGATAACAAGATTTTATTAAATAAAGCTTCTTACGTTTCAGAGGAGACATAGCGACCTTCTGTCGATCGCATGTCAGCTTCCTTCTCCCTGCGAAACAAGAAACAATTATTAGCAAAAAAAACACACTAAAATCTGAAATATACACCCCCATCAAGACATACCTCTGTGCACCAGAATTTTCATCGTTTTCCCTTAACAATTCATCTAGATCTTCACTTGATATTTCATATCTCTCACTACATTCATAAAAGAAGATGTTAACTAAAATAATTATGATGATGACGGTAATATAGCTTACGTATTACTGTACCCATCATAGGATTGATCTTCTTCAGGAGATGAATGCTCAGCAACAACCTTTTTCTTTTTGGATTGTGTTCTGAGTGGAATAAACAAATATAAATCAGAAATAAAAAATTAATTTTATCACAGAATATTATCCAAAGAAGTGCTTACTTTTTTGGTGTTCTTTGTGTCTTTTTCTTTTTTCTTTGCTTCTTCACCGGTGATGATTCTTCGCTTCTATAAGTTAATAAGAGACACTTCAGTTAATACACGAAATCTTGATAATTAAGCCAAAAGAAAGGAGTAATAATTTCAGAACATTACTCATCAATTGATTCAGATTCTGAATAAGAATCTGAATCCTCTTGACTCTTCTTCCTTTTTTTGGAGTCCATTCTGGAAGGCAAACAATCATTATTTAGAACATACTAAAGATATAAAATACACCCAGATGAATGCACAAGATACAACCAACTGAATGGACAATATACACCCAGCACAACAAACGAAATACACCCAGCTTAATAAATAACATACACCCAACTTGATAAACAAAATACACTCAAGTATGGTACTTACTTTTTTCTCTCTTTGCTGGATTGTTTTCTTGCTGAATCCTCTGAGTCTTCTTGAGTCTCAGACTCAGAGGTAGAACTGTCACTATCAGTTGTTTCTTTCTCTAAAGACGATGTTGAACTTGCCTTTCTTTTTTTTATTTTTTTGATTTCTTGTTTTTTTTTCTTTTTCCTCTATTTTTTTCATTTTCTCTCTTGTTTGCGCCATCTTTACAATCCCCTGAAACATCAGATAATTTATTTAGCAGCATTCAGATAAATAAAATACACCCAACATATTATGTTCACTTACCAAAATTTTCTCTGTTTCTGCATTCATTCTTTCGACCAACTGCTCCTTACTCCAGTTGGCAATCCAGGGTTTTCGCGGTCTTTCAGCCCTCTTCTTGCCTTTATTTTTAGAAAGATGAAAGTAAATTATCATCAGGGCAAAAAGGCAGCCATCAATTGCCTTCTTCTTTTTCTCCTTATAGTCGGTTATGCCCTTGATGATAAAGGTCAAAACATGCCCTCCCCAGTTTCGCTCCGTTATGCTGTCCATCTCAAAAATTGGGGCCAGGTGCACAGGCGAGATTTTGTTTATTGTCGTTGGCAAAAGGAACGCCATCTGTATATAGAGGATGAAAATCCTCTTGAACATTAGGCGATCCTCTTCGTTACCAACGCCAATATCCATCATCTCATCTGTAAGACTTTTGAGGGTCTTACCCTGGAATCTTCTAAAAATTACTTTGTCATCCTCAGAAAGTTTCTTATAATTGACTTTCTGAGGAAATAGACCTCCTACAAAAAAGAAAACAACAAAGTAAGAAAATCGGTTCAAATACACACAAGCATCAACTTAAAGACACCCCAAGCATCAGTTAATATACACCTATAATTTTTATCGAGTTACCTGTTGCGTTGATGCCAAGCGCATGACCTATTTTTCTTGGGGTTATTTTAAAAGAACCGTATCCGGTTTTCAGTCTGTTCTCCCCTAATTTGAAGTTGTTAGCCAGCTCCCTTAACACTTGGTGATGCACCCTTAGTGGTGGGATGTGCATCAAGCCACCGAATCCCAAATCCCTCACAATCGTTTTCTTCTGCTCACTCATGTTTCTGAATTTATCACTTAGCAGATGTGTTGCACACTTAAGGTCTTTTGTTTGCTGTAAACAGAAACAAAATTATAGTCAGATATGTTTCTATTATATAAAACTGATTTCAGGTAAGACATATATTTATTCTTACGTTTCTTCCAGGTTGGTTTCTTGCTGCCATTTTCTCTGAAATGAAAAATACACACAAAGTTATCAATAAGATACACCCATATATATGAGTTAAATACACCCATAGATAACAGTAAGATACACCCATAGATATGATTCAGATACACCCATATATATCAGTCAGATACACCCATAGATATGATTCAGATACACCCATATATATCAGTCAGGTATCACTCAAACATGCATCAATATACAAGGTCAAGCAATATACACCCATGGACAAGCAAATATAAGAACAGTTGCAACTGCTGACTATTACAGTATATCAGTTCAGAAAAATACACCCAACAATTTGTGCCATATACACCCATGTATATTACCTCATATACACCCACCAAACTACGGAATATACCCCCAAAAATCAGTTACCAGAAGAACTAGAACAACAAGAACAGTAACACCTAGAAGAACGAATAAGAACAGTGTAACATAGAATCAAGAATAACAGTAAAACCTAGAACAAGTAGAACATCATAAACTGTAAAATGAGACATAGAGCAAGAAGAACAGTAAAACGTACAACAACGTAGAAGAACAGTAAAACCTAGTTCGAAATATGGAAAATATACAGCAATGGTAATGTAACGTACCTTGAGTATTATAGCTTTGTTCTCTCTGGAGATTCTTGATCGAGAGTTCTATGGTGTGTTGATGGAGTTTTCGAATGTTAGCGACGAGGTGTATATCTTGAGTTTTGAACGTTGCTCGAAAATGGAAGGGTTGCTTTTTCTCTGAATGGCTTTGAGAAGTGGAAGAAGTGGAAGAGTTTGCCATTAAGGGCGCGGTTTACGCGAAGCGTAACCGTTTGAGTGGAGCGCGTGTAAATCACGCTCCATTCAATGCTCTTCACTATGCGCGTGTGTTTTTTATGGGCTAGGCCAACTTGTAAAACTTGTACACCGTTTTTGTTTGTATGTGTAGCAGGCCCGATATATTAAATAACTTAAAATATTTTATTTTTTCATAATTTATTTTTTGATTATTGATATTAAATTTATAATTTTAAAAATAAAAATATAAAAATATTTTTTTAACTCAATAGAAAAGCGGTTGAACCTGTTGAGCTGCTAGTGTATTCATAATGCAGAATGCGGCATGCGAAACATTTGCATTAGTGGGCGAGTTGGAGCATGTTTTACATGCACTTACTAATGAGAATGGTTTTTGTTGGGTTTGAATTAACTTGGTTGGAGTTGATTGCCAAAAAGGTTTGGATGTGTAGCGGGACTATTTACCTTATATAACATTGGAGTAGGATTTGTGTTTATGAATGGAAACATGAGATCGAGAAGACGAAGAACGAATATAAAACACACAAGTTGCAAATAAAAAACACAAAAAATAAAGCAATGTACCTTCTGGTGATGAATGAGGCTGATCTTTAGAGTTGTCTCCATTGTCTTCTCTACCATTATCATCCCTCGAAGCAGATTTAACAGACTTGATTTTTTTCCTACTTGATTGATCCGTATCCTTCCTTTTAAGCTTTTTAGCTCCAACAGAAGCTTGCAGCTTGGCCTTTGAACCACCTTCTTTTCTAGGCTTTACTTCATCTCTGTTGCCACTCTCCTTATTTGAAGCATCCAAATTCTCTTCGCAGCTGGCCTTTTTTGTTACTTTGGGATCAGGCTTCTTCACACTACTTTTCTTGCCATTGTTTGAAGGTTCCACAACTTCAGAAGACTCTAATACCTTCATAATTAACACTTAACAGAGTTACTACTTGCTAAGAATCATATAGCAGCGTTCAGTTTTCCTTAATTCTTTCAGGCATTATTGACGCATACTAGTTGGATTTTCTAACTCACCTCATCAACCTGTTGATTTATAAACTTCCTATATGGATCAAGAGTAAATTTATCAAGTTGAAGATCTTCCTCCAATAGCCGACAAAGAACAGCCATTGTAATAATCCTGCAATTAGCAAGGGAAAAGTTCCCAATGTCATATCTTATTAAAGGTCCCTAGTATGCATTGTAATCAAGAGAGATCAGAATGCTAAGTTGATCGAAAGAGTCAGCAGCATACTCAGAATTAGCCTTGATGAAGGAAGACCTTTTGGTAACAGCTTTCTTAATCCGTGCCTCCCTTTGAACTACCTTTCCTCCATAGTCCTTAGCTTCCTTTTCTCCAGTTGCAAATTTAACTCGTCGTTGCAAGTTTTTTGCTTTCTTGCCACCTGCAGGGCAAATATCCTCTACATCTTTTGATTGACATTCTCTGTTTGGTTCTTCTGTTTCTTGTATACTTGCAACTTTTCCCCGCACCTTCGCTGACGACTTTGGGACATCATAATCATAACCAGCCTCTTCTAAGCACTACCAGTTGTGTAGGGTAAAAATACACATCAATGAATTTACAAAGACATGTCATAAAATACAAGCTTTTTTCATCACATAAAGCTTTACAAATCAACATATGCAAATACATTGTAAAGCAAATGGTTGTGATCGCAAGTCACAATAAGCAATTATTGCATAGTTTAATTTCTAAAAGCCAAAACCTCCATGCATGGCACAATTAGGATACTATCTTAGTTCAACAATCAACACCATACACTAATGTGATCAACAATCAGAAAGTGGAAGTGTAGCCCTAAGAAACAATTATATTGCATGCTAGGAAGAGATTAAAACTATGATTGCGAAGCGAGATTTGGTTTTGGAGGGAAATGGAAGTCAAAACTCGCAAACAAACAGTAAAAGCATCTTAATAAATAAAATAAAATAAAAAAGGAGGTACCTTGACCAAATAATTGTTGATAAAAGTCTTATGAGGGTCCAATGAAAATTGCTGCAAGACTAAATCTTTCTCAAGCAATCTACGAACCCCTTCAAAAGTCAAAGAACTGCATGCAAAAGAAAAACATATATAGTGAGTAGTGAGTAGTGAGAGTAATGCAGAGAGAGCAGAGAGAGTGATTCAGTGTACTGACTCGGAATGTTGCTTGAAATGAGAAAGGCGAGAGCGGATAGCATTCTGAATCTCGGACTCCATAGCCATGATCACCTCCATCTTGCGTCTCAGAGCAAAGGGCGAGTTTGAAGTTGTGACTTACTGTATTTCAAAGGAGAAACTTGTGAACTAAGGATTTGAACTTTGAAGCACTCATTATGACTATGTCAAAATAAAAACAAATGTATTTTTATTTGTTGGATAAGTTCTTTAAGATGTTTTCATTTTTTCTAAATATATATATATATAAAATTTTTTATTAAAATTTAAATAAAAAATATATATAGTAATTATTATTATAAACATTTTACAATTTAAAAATAATTAATATTTATTTTAATCAATTTGGATTGGTTGAATGGTTATCTCATTTGTCTACTTAAGCAAGTATTTGGAGTTCGAATCTCACTCTTAATAAATAGAGCATCAATATGTGGTGGATTAATCCTCGACTTGCCGAGTTAGAAAATTCGTAGAAAAAAATTATATTTATCTTTAAAATAGATTAATTTTTCATTAATAGCAATATTTATGGACTTTTGTCTTCGTTGAAATTTACTTAGGACAATTTTATTTGTTGGTATCGTATTCATTCTTGAAGTCAAAACAATATGATCAACATTGTTACTTGTTAAAACTTCACATTTTATGAAATGATTTTCAAATTTTCAAATTCATAAACTTATGTCATTACAAAAGTTATTAAATCGATTAATATTTCTTGATAACATGATGTACCGAAACACCATTGTTGAATATTAGTTAGTGTGAAGAGAAACCAATAATAATTTTTGTTATTCAATATATAATTTATTCTATTGAAAAATAAATTAATATTTTCTAAATTTATAAATACATTTTCTTCTAATTTCTTACACTATTTTATTTGACAATATTTACCATTAAAAAATAGCAAATGACCATACTATCTTACAATATATATGATGTGCAAAATAAAATATATTCAATTTTTATATATACTAAGTATTATAATATAAAATAGTATAGTATTTACTATAACAATGACTCAAAATATTAATTCAAGATATATTTGGGCCTAGTAAGACCTCAGTGCAAGCTAGATCAACTAAAATCCATTGTTAGAGTCCCAAATCCGACTTAGGTTCATTACCTTAAAGGTCCAATGCAAATGAAGTTCATGCGTCCCCTCTTAAATCGACTCAGATTGGATCTCCGTTGCTAGTTAGATATGGTAATGAGTACTCAGAGGAGCGTGAGAAACTCCCTTCCCATCCCTCACTCATATTTAAAAAAAATGCCCCCGTTCCTTCTCCGTCATTGCAAGTTCTTGTTTAATTACCCCTTAGAAAATGCAGATCTCCTCGGTAAACTTTTGAAAAAAATTAACACAAAAAGACAATATAATAATCATAAAATAATCAACTCAATATAATTCAACACAATTTATAACATATTCGTTATGAAAAATAACATTTCAAAAGGAGAAAACATAAAAACATATTCCAACATAATAACATAACATAATTTTTTGGGACGATACTGAGCGACGTAGTGACGAACTTAAGAGGCAGAAAGTGAGTTAGAGAGAGAGTATCGATGTTGAGAATGAGTCTGAAAGAAAAGGAAGAATTCGAATTGGAGGCGAAAATTAGGGTTACTAAATTCAAGAAATGAATTTATATATATAGGAACTTCAGAATAATTCAACCTTATATGAATAATTGCACTCTACTGTTAAATGAATTCCAAGCCAGGCAGGAAATGTGTCGAGCCCTGCTGATCTAAGATATCGAGAAGACTTGCTCCTTCCTGGGCGACTCATTGAAGATGCCGGAAATGTAAGAGTTGGTAGGGCTTTGCAAAAGGTGATTAAGCCTTCAAGACTCCTTGAGTTAAGGCAACTATTCCCTGGGGAGAAGTTTCTGTTAAATCACGGAGACAAATGCACCGACATGGTACTGGAACAAGATGCAAGTGGTGAAGATGCATTGAGAGGTTGGCTAGTCGCTGCCTATGCGGCGCAAAACATGAATGCCTCTGATGAGCTTCGTGTCGGTACCCTGCAAGAAGCCTATGAGAAAATGAATGGTGTGTTCCCGGTGTTCTTACAAGAACTGCAGAACAAAGGGTGGCACACGGATCGTTTTCTGGATGGAAACGGGAGCCGCTTCGCATTTTAGCGTTCCTATAAATCCGAGACTACGTAGGTATTTTCATCTATTCTGTGACACTAGATGCATACAAAAAATGGTTTTGATTAGTTCTTTGATGTTAGTCATTTGAAACTTGAAAGTAGCCATCATTGTATTCTGTAGCGACATATCATTCATCCACCATTGGATGGGGCATGGGGCTCCACTTAAACTAGGACACGCGCCCCATTCAATAATAGATCGGTGATATGCCGGTGTGGATTATGATGATGATTATGTTATAGAAACATTTTTTATTTAACTAACTATTACATGACATGTTACACCCTTGCTTTCCGTGTGCTTTAAGGAAAACATGACGGATCATAAATTGATTAAGAATGAGAATCAATAAGATTAGAATAATGAATGCAATAAACATTTTACATATGCACTTGTACTGTGGTCAATATTTGTGACAAATAAAGGGAGATAATCAGTAAGATGAAATTAATTATGAAAATTCAAGACGACCAGAATAACTATTGCAATAAGTGTTTTACATGTGCTCCTATTAATCTAGGGGTGGCAAATGGGGAAGCCCACCCGTCTCGCCTAGTGAGGCGGTCCTGAATTTCTTTCTTGTCCTACCTAATGGCGTGTTGGCAAGTTAAGACTGCCAAATCTTTTTTCTCTTTTTTTTATAAATTATTAAATATTAAACAATATATATAATTTTACAATAATTTCAATAAATTTATAATTTCTAAAAATATAAAAAATATATAATTATAACTATGTAATAAACATAATTATAAACCAAATTTTTTGAAACAAAATAATAAAATCAATATTGTCCAAAGCAAAACAAATATTGTCCAAAATATATAATTAAACATCTTCAAGTTTATAATCAATCAAACATAAAAACATAATCCAAAATAAAACTTAGAACATCTTCAAGTTTATTATCTTCATCCTCTTGTAGATTAATAACATCATAAAAATTTGTAAAAAAATTGTCTTGACAAAATAAAAGATTGGTCCAGCGGAAAAACCTGCACCGTCCTACCGAAACCCGCCAAAGCTCATGGATTAGGCGGTGCGGGGTAGGCAGACTTTTTAAGTTTGGCAGTCTCAAATTTTCAGCCCAACCCTCCTTTTTTGTCGGGTTATGCGGGTCATCCCGACGGATTTTGGCCCGTTTGCCACCCCAAGTCTCCATCCATTTTCGGGTGGCATGTCGTGAGGATTTCACGAGTCCTCATCTAACCCCAAAATGTGAGTAATCTCTGCAAATACCTTTTTTGGTTATTTTTGTGATCATCCTTATTGCTAGCATTCATTGGTTTGTGACGTGGAGCTATTCTAGCCACTCAATAAATTTTTAGATAATCAAATTTTAAGTTATATCATTTTTATACAATCACATGTATCCTTGTTATAACAATATTAATAGAAGATAAATTGATAAACATTAAGCTATTGTTTGAATATAAGATAAAAAATAAGAGGAAAGAAAATAGAAAGAAAGAAAATGAGAGAAAATAAAATGGAAAGAAAAGTATATTTTTTTGTGTGTGTTTAGATGAAGAAAAAATGAATGGAAAGAAAATAGAGAAAAAATTTTCTTTTGGTTGGATGGAAGGAAAAGTAAGAAGAGAAAAAATTACAATAGAGTAAAATTATATTAATATTTTTATATATTATATATAAATTATAATTCAAATAGTAACTCTGTATTTTAACCCATGTTTGCATTTTTGCATGAGTTTTTTCGCAACTTTGAAGAGAAAAAATTTACATGAGCTCTACATACATTTTTATATTTTCATTTAATTTTTTTGTTGATCCAAACAATAAAAAATTGATTTTTTTTATCTATTTTCTTCTCCAACATTTTATTTTTCTACAAATTCTTTTAATCTAAACAATGCATAAATAAGTCACATTATATATATATAACATATTAGGTTAATTTATGTTGATAAACCAAAGCCACCCCAAAATTATCGAAATCCCCCAAACCCAAAAGCGTTACCTAGTTATCTCCATTTATATTTCTATATAAATCGAATTTAATGAATTCGAATTAGGATAATAAGTAATAAATTGAATCTATAGGATTCGAATTACTTAACATTGTGGTTTGAAAGTAAATTGAATTCAATGAATTTGAATTATATCATCTGTAAGACCCATAATTTTCAAAAAATTATTAACAAAGAAAATTAATTATATTATACTTAATTTTAAATTAAAATATTTGATTAAAAGTTAATTAATAAGTTAATAATCAAACAACATTTTCAAATAATTTTAAAGGATTAAATTATATTTTTAATTAATACTCTATACCCTAATTTTATTAAAATTACCTAAACTACCCTAATCCTAACTCTCTACCCCACCGGCCACCGCCACCCACCCCTTCCCCAAACCTAAACCTAATTGCAAGGGAAACAAAAGCAGAGAAGGAAAGAAAATGGGGAAACGGAAAAGGAGAGGAAGAGAGGTCTGAGGGAGAAGTGAGTTGCGCCGCAGGGGAGAAGAAGGAGACCGAGCTGTCGCGCTTACCGCTGTTCATCCCATGTCGTCGCCGTTTCGTCGAGTTGCTTCGTGGCGCTGTCTTGCCCCGACCGCCGCCATCGTGCCGCCGAACCGAGTTGAGAAGAGAGACTGGATCTGGTGGTGCGAGAGAGCGACATACGCGAGGAAGAGAAGAGCCGCCGCGCTCTGCCGCAACCAGCACCATCGTTTCCTGCGCCGCCGCTGAGTCAAGACGTCGCCGCCGAAGCCTATCGCCGCCATTCGCGCCTCTGTTGTCGAGAAACTCCGCTGCCGCCACTGAAATTCACCATCGGTAAGGGTTTTTGAGTTTGGTTTACCTTCGTTTGAGATTCCAAAAACCTTATTGTCTCTGCGAGTTGGTTTTAGTTACCGTCGAAGAAGCTTCAGCCGCCGTTGTCGGTTGTCACTGGGGAACGACCGTCGTGCCTCTGGTCGCCGGAATCACGGACTGGAGAGAAGGGGGCTGCCTCTTCTATTGCTGCTGCTTCGTTCTTTCATCGTAAGCGGTCTCTGTTTCCAGTTTCATTGAATTCATTTCTGTTTTCGGTTCCATTGAGTTTGAATTCTCTATTGTGCTGTAACCATGGTCACTATTGCTGGAATTACAAACGCCGCCCTCGGTGCTGATTGGATTAACCACCATAGCTATTCTGCATCACCTTCACTTTTCATTATTTCTGTCAGGTCCCGTTCTTGCTGGTGAGAGCCGTTGGATTTGCAACAGCTCCAAATTTTATTTCCCTCTTGATTCGGTGAGTTTTTCTTGTTTTGGAACTTTTGCTGTTAGCAATTCGTTATAGTTTATTGAGGATTTTGCAATGTTATTTGCTATTTGATTGAGTTTTGGTTATTTCTTATTGCGATTAGAGTAACTATTGTTGCTGCAAAAATGGTTTGGAACTACGGTTGTGGTTGCCGCTATGATGAGCTGGGGGGAAAAAGGATTCAACGCGTTTAATTATGCAGATTGCGAATAATTGAGGTATGGCTTTTCTTAAGATTTATTTTATATTACAGAGTTGTTATAAATAGATATTGATGCAAACATATATTTCTGTGATTATGTTCGCCTTGTGGATGTGGTTGCTTGATTGCTTGAGTGAAGTACGGTTGTTGATAAGAAATGAGTTTAAAAAGTTGTTTACTTGATTATTATGAAAAGTGGTTTTTCTTGGTTTGGAGTCAAAGTGGTTTGATTTTGAGTCGGTCTGATTTTATAAATGATTTAATACTTGAGCTGGTTTGATTTTAAAAAAAGTTTTATTATTGGAATTGGTCTGATTTAAAATAATTTGATATTGGAACTGGTTGAATTCTGGAAAATGTTTGAGATTTGGAAATGGTTGAGAAAAGGCTTGAGAAATATTTGGATGGGACCCGAAAAGGGTGGTAGTGTTCGAGTTTTAGAAGAGATACTGCCGAAATTTTATAAAATTAGAAGTTTTATTTGAAGTAATTAGTTAAAAAGATTTGTTTTTAAACGTTATATGTTTTAAGATTGATTTATTTATCAAAGAAAGAATTATGTTTTGAATTGGGATTGTTAAAGAACGGAATGGAAAGAAGGATGATGAGAATTCTCTTTGAAATATGGTTTTTGAATGAATTTGGAAATGAGATTTGGATTGATGAATGATTATGATATTGAGATATTGATCGAGAATGATGAGATATGATCTTTGAATTATTCATATGGCTTATGAATTTGAATTATCTGAGATACGAGGTTCCTTGGATAAAGTACCATAGCTTGCCACCATGTGTACCAGGTTGAAAACTCGATACTCTGTTGACCCTACGACGTAAGTGTGACCGGGCACTATATAAATTCCCGGAAATGTTACTCCCATTGAGCAATATTGATTATTTGAGAAAAAACTATGCATAGACTCTTGGGGATGCACGTCGGGGGACAGTCTAAGGACAATTCAGACTTGTCGGGTTGGCTGGATAACCGACAGATGAGCCTCATCAGCCGTAGGACAGGCATGCATCATATGCATTTGTATGCTTTGCTTGGGTTTGAACTTGTTTGGGTTTGCCTAATTGCTAAACTGTTCTTAACTGCTACTTGAACTATTTGCTGTAACTGCTACCTACTTGTGATTTCCTTGTCTGTCTTGCTTGTGTTTGTCCTGGCATGCTACATTTGAGAATGAACTTTGGTGCTGAATTAATGATTGTATTGTTTGATTACGTGGTTGATTTTTGATTGAGATTTTTCTTATAAGAAAGGAAAGGTTTCGGATTTCTGAAAGATTAAACATTGTTTCTTTGAAAAGGTTTTGAACGATTATCTATTAGTTTTTTAAAAAAATTCATAAGGCAATGATAATCACTGAGTTTGAAAATAATTTTCTTATTAAATATCTTCTTATGACAACTTTGAGACTTCGTGGTGAGACCGTGTGATTAGTTTCTCACCCCCTACAGCTTTACCTTTTCAGGAACCGGATAAAGAAGCATTAAGAAGAGTTGTACTGCGTTTGGTTTATATGTTGTTGTATTGATTAGTTTATTTTCTTCCCTCATCCTTGTTTTTACAATTTTGTAAGAGGGATAGGAGTTGTATGTTTTATATATATTATAGTATAAGATATTATGTAAGAAGTCTTGTATATAAATTTATGCCTGCTTATTTTTTTTAAGATAAAGTATTTATTTCTGGTTTTTAAAAGAAATCAACGATACGGTGTTGAGTCACAGGCTCCTATTTTAATATTAAGTATATAAAGTAGTTGTAATACTTCTTGCTATCAGAGTGGCGCAGCCGGAAGCGTGACATTCTGGTAGTGAGGGTGTTACATCATCCCCTACTAAATCAAATCTATAAATTTTGATTTATATGGTCCATGCTAAATCGAATCTCCTTCATTCGATTTAGTAGCATAGATAGCATCCAAGTAATTCAAATTTTATAGATTCGATTTATTATGAAAACACATAATTCGAACTCCATAAATTTGATTTACATAGATATGTAAATTGAGACATGCGCGTAATTTTTTTACTTTGGCAGATATACGTAAAATTAGTTTGCAAATAGTTTATAAAGGTGATTTACTCCACATATTATAACTTGTGAAATCATAATATTTTGAAAAGTGATGTATAGACAACTTAAATATTGATAAGATAAGTCTGAAAAATTTTAGAAAAAAATAAAAATATAAAAAAATTACATGTTGATCCATAAATTTTTTTAAAAAAAATTTGATTTATGGTATAATCTAATTTTATAAATTATTTAAACATTGTTTTTATGAAAAATCGCATTATTTATTTTGAAAAAAAATATTTACTCATTATTATAATTTAAATAGAATATAAAATAGATATTAAACCAATTATTTCTTTTAATAATTACTCAATCACAAATATCCATCAAGGACATGAGATTTAAGAGCATACAAAGTAAATATAATGCTTACAACTTTTACATTACTACGATAAGATGATTATCACAAGTCTTTTTAGCGTAAATTAAATAGAACAACATATAATAATAAAGAAACAATCAAATCCAAAAAAATTATAGAACACCTGTCATACACTACGACGGTTAGTATTGAGAAAACTTTAACCATTTATTTTTTTATTGAATAAACTACCATTTGTACCCATAAAAGATACAGATACTGACAAATGTACCATATAAGAATAAAACGACAATTATAACCACGAAATATGGCTTTCGTGTGCCAAGAGTACCCGGACGTTGGTTACATAATTGGTTCGTTAGGGTATTATATTCTTGGCACGTATAATTGTCGTTTTATTCTTATATGGATACATTTGTCAACATTTGTATCTTTCATGGATACAAATGGTAATTTATTCTTTTTTATTAGCTATCTTTTTATCTGCTCTGCACTTCATCTAGGAATATGTTAAGGACTAAACATATACTTTAACCTTTCAAAATCTCATATATTCTTTCCAAACACAATATTATTATGCCTTTTTTTTTTATAAAAACCATTGAATGAAAAAACCGTTAGTAAAAAGATGTATGGCTTCTGATGAAAATAATATATTCAACATGGATATTGTTTGTTAGGTAAAAGATAATAGATTGACAAAGAAAATTAATTACAATGGGTATATTTATTTTAAAAAATATTTTTTTATATAATACTATAAAAAATATCATGGTCACCCTAAATTACAACAGGTTCAATTTCCATCGACAGCGATAGAATGCCTAAATTGAGACATTTTCAGACTATAATATTTGTTAAAAAATAATTAATGAAACACTCATACATACCTTCTCATTTTGAGTATATTTATATATAAAAAAAAGAGTTAAAATAGCAAAAGTGATAAAAATGATGATTTTTATAATTTTGTATGGCTATCTATATATCTGATACGCGAAAATTAGAATATTAACGCGCAACCGGCAAGTATACCGGGTCGTATCAAGTAATAAAACTCACTAAGAGTGAGGTCGATCCCACGGAGATTGGTGGATTAAGCAACTTTAGTTAAATAGTATATTTAGTCAAGCAAACATGGTTTTGAATTCATGAGATTTGATTTTTGACTGTAATTGCGGAAAGTTAAATGACAAGAAATTTAAAGAACTAGAGTAAAGAAGAACAATGAAAGTAAATAACTGAAACTTAAAATGCAAGAAACTTAAATGACATTAAAGATAAATTGCAGGAAAGTAAAGATTGCGGAATTATAAAGAGCAGAAAAGTAAACTGCAAGAAATAGAAAACAGAATGTAATTGGCAAGAAGGATAAATTGCAAGAAGATAAAAGGGAATTGGGTAGTGGGTATTCAAAATGACTAAAGAACAAAAGAAATGAGAATTAATGATGGATAGATCATTAGAAGTCAGAGATGTAAATTGTCATGAATTGATTTTGCTCAATTCCTTCTCAATCATGGGTATAGATCCATGGAGGATTGTGAATAATTGAATCTCAATCTCTTGGCAATTCAATTTCTCTCAACACAATCAATTGCCACTCTCGTGATCTAATTGGTCATGAGAAGAGGTGAAGTTCAATTTCTAATCCAAGGCCACACAACTTCCAGGATCTCAACTAAGGGAGGTTACATCTCACATACCAACCCAAAATGTATTGATCAAAGAAATCATGAAAGGATGAACTCTAAACTGAGTTATATGGCTCCTTTCTCAAGTTCACCATATAATTCATATAGATTCAACCCCTCTCTCGATGGTGATTGAATCTGTGAAGAACAAGAGTTTCCTCTTGGATGAACCACTTTGAATTGAGAAGGAAAAGAAAAGTTATCAACCCATTTAAATAAACAGAGCTCCTCTCCCTAATGAAAATGGAGTTTAGTGAATCATAGCTCTAATTTCAACAATAAATGCAAAAGTAGAATTAAAATTGAGTAGTGAAGAATATTGAAGAATGAAGAAGAAGTTCTTAAAAACTGAAATTTAAAATTGCAGAAGAAAACAAATTAAAGGACGGGTGAGAAAAAGTAAAAATGCTAGTGTAATAGTAAAAAAGTCTAAGTGTAAAAGTAAAAAAAATCCCAAAAGTTTCCTTAAAGTACAAACTCCTTCTCTATTTATACTAGTCCTAAGACTCATTTAGAGATCTTCAATTGGGTTAGTAATGTGGGCTTTATCCTTGTTGAATATTGGCTCAATGAAGTGTTACCAAACAGAGGAAACAGAGCTCATTCTTCTCGCTTCTGGCCCAGTGGTCTGGCGTTACTGGCAAACATGCTAGCTTTATGCACGTTGGCAACGTGCTCAAGAATTTCCTAGGTTGGGAACTTGGTGCTTGGGCGTTGCCAGCCCAAGTTGTTGCTAAACACTTGGCCCTTTCTGCCTTTTTGAACTCAGTTTTGATGCCCAAAGTTACCTCTAGTTTGAGCTTTAATTTTGTGCTCCACTATAGACTATGATATATGGTTGGAAAGCTCTTGATGTCTACTTTCCAACGCAACTGAAAGCACCTCAATTGGATCTCTGTAGCTCAAGTTATGTTCCATTGAAGAAGGCAAGGTCAGGCTGCCTGGCGTTGTTGCCCAAGTTGTTGGCAAAACACGCCAGCAACAACGCCTTAGTGTCTGAGACTCTAAATAAAGTCAGCTTTTGAGTCTTCAAATGAACTCAAATCTCATACTATGATATATGGTTGGAAAGCTCTTGATGTCTACTTTCCAATGCCACTGAAATCACCTCATTTGGAGTTTTCTAGCTCAAGATATGCTCCATTGAAGAAGGCAAGGTCAGGCTGCCTGGCGTTGTTGCGCAAGTTGTTGGCAAAACACGCCAGCAACAACGCCCATCCTTCTTCTCTGGTGGCTTCCTGGCATTTTTGCCCAAGTTATTGGCAAAACACGCCAGGAACAACGCCCAAGCCTTCTTCTCCCTGGCAGCTTGATTTGCATGGGCGTTGTTGCCCAAGTTGTTGGCAAACACGCCAGTAACAACGTGCATCCTTCCTGCACACACACTTGCACGTTGCCAACTTGGTTTTCAAGTTGCCAACTTGCTTCATCACCTCAACTCCAAAATGTGCCCAAAATTCCTCTTTTTTTCTTTTTAGTTTATTTTGTACTCTTTTGCTTCTTTTTCTTTTTATTTCCTACAAAATTTATAAAATCAAAAGATCAAGAAAATATACCATTTAAGTACAAAAGAATGCAATAATTAAGCACTAATTATAAATTTCTTGTATGAAAAAACATAGAAAAATATGACATGGTGATATGTCATCAATATCGAAGACCAAAAGACTATGATTATCTAACAAAATTAATTTTATTTATTACATTTAATTTGAATAAGTAAAAAATCATCTTATTTTATTTTATTCATATATATAATAATTATTACTATAAATATTTTACAAAGTTATAATTAAAATCAAAATTTAATTATTTTTAATGTTAAAAATATTAAAAATAATTAGTATTTGTCTTAACTGATTTGGATTGACTGAGTAATCATCTCACTTGTCTACCTAAGTAAGTATTAGAGTTTCGAATTCCGCCTTGTGTATGTAACAACTCATTGGCTTCAATCCGTGGAGGATTAGTTCTCGACCTGTCGAGTTGGAAAATACAGTGAAAGAAAATAGTATTTGTCTTGAAAGTAGAACAATTATCATTGATGATAGCAATACTTATGGAGATTTGCCTTTGTTAAAATTTAACTCTGACGGTTTTATTTATTGGTATCATATTCATTCAGGAAGTCAACCAATATGATCAACGTTATTACCGGTTAAAATTTTATATTTTATGACATGATTTTCAAGCTTCTAAACTTATAAACTTATGTCATTAAAAAAGCTATATTATGCAATAGATCGTATATTATAAAGATTAGTTAATTTACATATAAATTATCTTTAGAAAAATAAAGAAATAATTTATCACATATAATAATCCTTGATATATGTAGTGTCATGTGTATATTAGGATGATCTATTTTGATTATGTGAGTGATTATTATTATTCACTTTTTCAATAAGATAGTAAATAATATTTAAAATAAAAAAAAAATAATTAGATTTTTTTTAGTTTGATTATAATAAAATCTATGATAAGTATACTTAACTTTTATATATACTAAATACAATCATATTTAATAGTATAGTATTTATTACAGTAATGACCCAAAATATTAAGTCAAGTGTGTAAGATCAACCTAGGTCTATTGTTAGGATCCTATATTCGAATTAGGTTCATTGTCTTAAAATCCGATATAGACGAAGTTCACGTGTCCTATCTCAAATCGGCTCAAATTGAATTTTCTTTCTTAGTTAGATATAGTAATAGATACTCGTGTGGGCACAGCGGCAGACCCCTTTTTCCGTCCTTTGCTCCCATTTAAAAAAAATATCCCCCGTTTGCTCTCTATTTTCGTCGCAAGTCCCCCTATTTAATTATCTCCTTAGCGAATGCAGATACCCACGATTATTTATGAATATTCTTTGAAATTTTTTGAAAAAAATAACAAATAAATTATAATATAATAATAATAAAATAATCAATTCAATATAATTGAATACAACTCATAATATATTCATTATAAAAAATAACATTTAAAAAAATATAAAAACATCTTCCAACATAATAACATAATATAATATTTTAGAGCGAAACTGAACGACATAATGACGAACTTAAGAGGCAGAGAAAAGGAGTTAGAGAAAGAGTAGATACAAAATCAAGGCTAAGGATGAGTCTAGAAAGAAAAAAAAGAGTTTAAATTGGAGACAGAAATTAAGATTACCAAATTTAAAAAGCATGCTTCAGAGAGTGTTTCCCGATTTAATTGTTTTAACTCATTCAATATAATTTATTGCACTGACTTAATTATATCAACTAATTGATTTAATTAGATATTTAAATATTAATATAATTAATATAATTTATTATAATTTATATTACTTAATTAATTATATTACATTAATTATAATTCGTTATATTAGTGAATTAGTCTTTTCATTTATAAAGTCTAAAATAAAATAAATAAATTATTATTTATTCTAATTAAATTATTTATATACTATATATGAATTAACGTTAATTTATAAAACATAGAACTTGTGGATTGTGATAAAAACGCAAATAAAAAAAAACGCATACAATTATAGAAGAATTATATCTTTCCTCTTTATTTATTTTTAACCATCGTTTCAGATTTTATTTTTTTTAAAACCAATGATAGTAGAATTTTATTGATGCTAGATAAAATTATAAATTGTTGCTCTTTCAATCAAATCGATCATACCACATACAAAAATAAATTAAATTAAATAAATCGAATTTGCATTTCTATATAAATCGAATTGAATAAATTCGATTTAGGCAAATACGTAGTAAATTGAATTCATAAGGTTCGAATTATATGCAACTTCTGAATAATTATAATGTTATGGATATTTTATATAAAAATTAATACAAAAATAATTTAAATTTCATGCAATATTTTTTTGTATTTATGAGCTATTAAAAATGAACAAAAAAATATTGTATGAAATTTGAATTTTTTTTGTATAGATTGTTATATAAAATACTAATATCATTATAATTATTTATTTTGAAACAGAGTACAACTAAGATTTTACTAACAATTTTAAATAAAATATTTTTATAAAATTTTAAAATTTTTTATTATGAGCACTTTTTGTAATTATTATAAATAATTTTATAAAATTTAAAAATGGCTTAACAGATGTTATGAGTAAACCGTTGGACAAAAAAATTGATTATAAAACCGGTCGTATATGTGATTAATCGGTGAACCGTTAGAACTGGTCGGTTTTTTTAAAGGGTTTCTGGTTTGTTAATAACTCCTCCAAACGGTGCCGTTTTAACTTAAAAAAAAAAACTGAATCCCAACGGCTTAGGCCCGTAACCCATTCCCACTCCCACACTCCTCTCCTCTCCTCTCTGAAATTGACGTGAAATTTTGAAATTGAAAGAAGAACCCTAACTCCACAAATCGCAAATCCGCAGCCACCGCAGCGTCAAACTTAGAGAGAGCGTGCTGAGATAGAAGAAGAAAATATTATAGTTAAAGCAATACCAGAGGCTGAAGGTCAAGCGCATGAAGCAATTGACTGAGGATCATAAAAGGAGAATGCTTATAGAACAGATGCAGGGTGAAAGAGATAAATGGCTTGCTGCGATCAACACATCCTTTGGTCATATTGAAGGTTTGCAACTGTTAACAAACCTTTTGGGAATTATATTAGATTAAGAAACAAAAAATTGGTGCTATATATCAAATCTTATTTTCATACCCTTTTTATTTTGTACGTCTTGAAATGCCAGTATTTATGATACAGGATGATTTGCCAACATACAAAAATAAAATAATTTCATGTCTTTTCAAAATTTCTTGTGATTTATAGTACCTAATTATTGCATGTAAATACGGTGATTTCCTCTTTAGCATATATTGCTTCTTATTTTGATTTTTCAAAATTAAATCGCATTTTACCATGTAAATGAAACACAATAAATGTTGGCCGTTAATTTCTATCCTAATTTTGATAATTATTTTATTTTATTGATATGATTCAGATTCTTTAATCTTGAATAGTCCAAAAACTTTCTGTCTTTTTTCTTAGTTGGATTTTGATAGAAACGTCAAGATTTTTGCAATCCTTACCAATACTGGGGCTGAATTGTAATGTGACTCTCTATAAATATAGCATGGATGATCACCATACTTACTGTTTATCTGTACTGAAATTCATAATATTTGAGTAATTTTGTTGTGGCAGGTAGCAATGGCCATTAATTTCTATCCTAATTTTGATAATTATTTTATTTTATTGATATGATTCAGATTCTTTAATCCTGAATAGTCCAAAAACTTTCTGTCTTTTTTCTTAGTTGGATTTTGATAGAAACGTCAAGATTTTTACAATCCTTACCAATACTGGGGCTGAACAGTGCTGTGACTCTCTATAAATATAGCATGGATGATCACCATACTTACTGTTTATCTGTACTGAAATTCATAATATTTGAGTAATTTTGTTGTGACAGGTAGCAATGGCCGTTAATTTCTATCCTAATTTTGATAATTATTTTATTTTATTGATATGATTCAGATTCTTTAATCCTGAATAGTCCAAAAACTTTTCGTCTTTTTTCTTAGTTGGATTTTGATAGAAACGTCAAGATTTTTGCAATCCTTACCAATACTGGGGTTGAATAGTGTTGTGACTCTCTATAATATAGCATGGATGATCACCATACTTACTGTTTATCTGTACTGAAATTCATAATATTTGAGTAATTTTATTGTGGCAGGTAGCAATGGCAGCTAGGTGAATTCATGTGCCATGTGGTGAATTTCACAATATTTTTTTTTATCTTTCACTAAATATGAAGACTTTGATTTTTAGGTATGATCTCATCAAGTGTATCAATGCTGGTCCAGAGCATAAGGTGTGGAAGCTTAAAGTACATGTCATTAGACTTTGGACCGTTTCTCACTTTGCAAATTCTGGGGTGAAGGCACCTATTGAGATGGTTGTCCTTGATGAAGAGGTAAAATCTTCTCTTTGCATTTGAGATTTATTTTCGTAATGACTGAGCAATAAACCTCATTTATCTATGACTCTATAAAACTAATGCATTCAGGGGGATACAATTCAATGCTCTATTAAAGGCATATTTGTTCCTATCTTCGAGGGCCTACTCGCTGAGGGCAACGTGTACGTGGTCACTAATTTTACAATTTCTTTGAATACCATCAAGTTCAAGCCTACTAGACACGAATTTAGAATCAACTTCAAGAGGGACACGAATGTGCATCCGGTACAAGACTCTTCAGTTTCATTGAACGATTCAATTTTGTTCCGTTCAAAAAAATTCATGCAGAGTCTAAAGAAGATGGTTATTTAATTGGTAAGTATTTTGTTAGAGTAATCTATCACGCATGTGTTGTTTAATTCTTTGAAGTCTATATTTAACGTAAAATAATTTATCATAATTTTTGTATTACATAATATGTCTATATTTAATGTATGTCATTTGAATTGGCTGATGCGTCATTTTTTGTTATAGGTATAGTACTAAAAAAATTGTATTATTTAGTAAAATTATTCTTCAATTCATTATTGGCTTTGTTTTCTATTATTTTGTGTTTTATTTTAACACATCTAAATATATATTTCATATATATATAACAACTAAAGAAGTAGTACCTTTAAAGGAATCGTTGGTAACAAGTACTAACCTATTTATTTTTTGTTTCTTCACGAACTTCAATTTCTAGGCTCTAACTATTTATTAACAGTCTTTTATATTTTTATTTTTAAGAAAATTAAAAAAAATCTGATTTCAACATGGATGAAACTTTGAAAAAGATATGTCATTTTTTGACAAAAATTTGAGCAGATAGAGTTTTGTTAATGGAAAGATTGGTGCCTTTATTTTGTAGATGTGATAGGTCAACTTGCCTCTAAGGGTAACTTGGTCGAGTTCACACGGGACGGGAAGCCGTCAAGTTATATCACGATAGAACTTGATGATCTTGAGTAATGCTTAATATCTTTTTGATAGTGGCTTTTGTTTTAAAATCTTATTTTGCAATTTTGTGCCTCTCTTTACTTTACAAGCATTGCTATTTCTTATAGGGGTGGACAGAAATTAAGGGTAACGTTGTGGCAGACTTTGGCTTTTAACTTGATCAAATATTTGGAGGAACACCCATGTCTTATCTATGTGGTTATTCTCCAAATGGGCAAGATGAAATTTTATAGTGGTTTGTTTATTTTACTGGTATTTGAATGCATGTTTTGTGTCATCATATGCTTCTGGTATTTTCTTTAATTTGTTATGTCTTTTTGTAGGGGTCATGGGTGTTTCTAACATAATCTACAATTCGAAACTATTTATCAATGTTGAGTTTCCAGCTGCCAGGAATTTCTTTACAAAGTACAGTATATAGATCAGTAGTGTGGCCAGCAGAATATTTATACAAGGCTTTTGATTATTTAACTATTATCAAATTTCATAAATTTTGATTTAAAAATGTAAGGGTGAACAAATTGGATCCTGTTGACGGACAAAGCATAATGCTGCTGGTCTGTGATCAACCTGTTTCAATTGAGGAAGATTTTTTGCGTCTATCAGTCTACAAAATAATTGCCGAGATAAAGGAGCATAATCAAGTAAAATTCTTTCTTTATTAATCTTCCTTTTTTTTCAATTATTATGTCTAATGTTTGTTGGATCATAATCTCAATTGTTGTGTTGTACCCTTACATCCATTGATTTTAGGATGCTGTATTTGTTACTGCTGGGACAATTAAGGAAGTTGAGACCGAGTTTGGTTGGTGGTACAAAGGATGTAAGAAGTGTCGTCGTGGCTTAAGGGAACTTGAGAAAAGATATTTCTGTCCCAATTGCGTTGAAGACTACGGGTTCTATGTACCAAGGTATGACTCACGATACTTTTTTAACATTGACACACTACATACTCTGTCTAAGAAAATAATGGTATAAACTAATTATTTGTATTATTTCTTGATAAATTTTGTTGTTGAATTCTATCATTCATGATTCAGTTAGCCTAATAAGTTAAAGATAATTGATTTTAAATAAGCCTAACCATCTCTTTCAAAGCATAACATATAGCAAGAGTTAAACATAATTAACCAAATAAAAGGGTTTCATTGACTTAAAAGTGTCGAAGAACAATAATAATACAAATTTTGACGTACATAAAAATGTGCATCAGATTACTACAAGTCAAAGAACAGTGTGTCGAGAAATTGGTACCTCATCTAATATTCTCAGTTTACAATCCAGTGAAGATAAAGGTGACATTTTTCTCACTGTAATTGACTCATATTTATCTAAATTTAATTTATATCAGTTTAATGATGAAAATTTTCTATATATTTCTCATTACTCATTCATAGGGAAGCAACTATCTATGTATGGTTTACACTGTGCCTCGCATGGAATTGGACAGGAAAATACTCCTCCTAATTATGTAAGACCTTCTACATCAGAGATAAGATCTAAATCTTTAACTCTACGGACGGATCCCTCATTGACAAAAACTCCACTGTCCGTGTTAACAAATAGTACGTATAATTAATGATTGCCAAATGATTCATACACCAATATTTAACAAAAGGTATACTTCATCGAAAATCATTTATATAACATAGATTTATTACAATTCTAGCATACTCCAGTGTACAAGGACCCGCCAATAATCTAACGAAAAATATAAGGACATTTAATTCAATGTTTTGTTTTACATCAATGGCCAGAAAAATTGACCGAGGGGTGAACAATGGGACTGCTCCTCCAATTTTTAAGCTTGGGGGTCAAAACTACCATAGCATTGGTAGCTTACTTCCTCCTGATAGTTTGCGACCAACATTTGCCCAGCTATATGTCTATGACACAGAAAATGAGATTGATAATCGAATAGGCACACTTCAGTAATTTTCATGCAACCAGTCAAATTTTTTAGTTATTTCTTATCTGTGAGAGAAAATAACATAAATTTTATTATTTTTTTTCATAGCTCCAATAAAGCTATAAATGAGCGGGATAGAGAAATTGTTGCAATATTAAGAAACATGCTAGACAAATATAATAGTTTGGCAAAGAGTTTTTGCTATGCAAGAGATAGGTACCAACAGAAAAATTGCACAAACATAAAGTTTAAGTTGATTAGTAAAAGGACTAAAGATGGCAAGACATACAACTTGCCATCTGCATCTGAAGTGGCTGCATTGATTATTGGCAATGTCGAACAACTTAGCGAAGATAGAGATATTATTATAGAGAGTCAATCTAGAAAGCTCCAGCGGATTGATGTTTTTCATCCATCTTATTTAGCCTTGCAATATCCATTGTTGTTTCCGTATGGAGAGGATGGATTTTGTTTAGGTATTGAAACATCAGATTCTATCTCTGCTAGGCTTAACAAAGAAAAACAAAACAATCACTTTGCGACAATTCTTTGCTTTTCGACTACAAAAAAGGACGGGTGAATCTCCATTAATTCTGAGATCAAAGAGATTATTCCAACAGTTTCTGGTAGATGCCTACACAATGGTGGAATCAGAGAGGTTAAAATTCTTTAGGTGTAAACAACCACAGTTGAGGGTTGATAAATACAAATGTCTACATGAAAGTCTTATAATCGGGGATGTAGATGCTGCAAGGCTTGGCAAAAGAATCATTCTTCCTAGTACTTTTACTGGTGGACCTAGGTATATGATGAATAATTGTAAAGATGCATTTATTCGAGATATAAGAACAGTAGGAGGAACAATTTATGCTATGTATAGAGATGCATGCTTCGTCCTTGAACTCTTGTAAGATGACAAAGAATTTATTGATGCAATTAAGGAAGCAATCTCATGGGCCTCAGGATCATATGTTAGGAGGTTATTTGTCATTCTATTAACATCTAACAATATCTCAAGACCAGAACATGTCTGGGATAGATGTTGGCATGAACTCTCAGATGATATTTTGTATCGACAAAGAGCCGTGATGAACATGAGGGGTGAGTTTTTATTAATTACAATTATAAAAGTTTTTCCTTATTGATCATTTTTAGTTTAATTGAATTTTTATAGTATTGTATAATATGCAGAGTTAACAATGTCAGATGATGAGATTAAGCAGTTGTGTTTAATGGATATAGACAATATCTTACATTCCTATGGTAAAACCTTGAAAGACTATCCTCCTATGCCTTTAGCAACTGAAGTTGATAGTTCTTTGTTAACCGAAAGTGTTATTAGGGAAGAGCTAAACTTTAACATGGATGATTTAAAGAAAAATGCCTCAGACATGTTAGCCATCGCAACACCTGAGCAGAGATATGCATTCGATAAAATTGTTACAGCTGTGTATTATGATGAAGGGGGTTTTTCTTTGTGTATGGTCATGGGGATACTGGAAAAACATTTCTCTGGAACCCTATGTCTGCTGAGATTTGCTCAAGGGGTGATATAGTATTAAATGTTGCTTCGAGTGGTATTGCATCTTTACTTCTTCCCAATGGAAGAACGACACACTCAAGGTTCAAAATACTGCTGAATATAACTGAGGATTCTGTATGTAACATCAAACCTAGTTCCCCTCAAGCAATGTTGCCGTTGAAAGCCAAACTTATAATTTGGGATGAGGCTCCAATGGTTAGTAGGTACTGCTATGAAGCGCTGATAAATGCTTGGGTGATATCATGAGGTGTTCTCCAACATATAGCAAAGATTTTCCCTTTGGAGGAAAAGTGGTTGTACTAGGTGGAGACTTTAGACAAATTTTTCCTGTCATTCCACGAGGATCGAGACAAGACATCGTTCATTCAACTGTGAATTCGTGTTACCTTTGAAAGTTTTGTCAGGTGCTCAAACTAACAAAAAACATGAGACTCTCTGTAGGGACGACTGCTTCAGATCAAGATGAGACAGAGCAATTTGGTGAGTGGTTATTGAAAGTTGGTGATGGTCTAATAGGTGACAATATGGATGGTGAATCTGAGATATGTCTTCCAGGAGATATTGTTATTCCTTCTTCGGACCAGGCATTTGATGAGTTGGTTCATTTTTCTTATCCAAATATTTTGGAAAATATGTCCTCAAAGGATTTTTTTCAAAGCAAGAACTATACTGGCTCCCACACTAGACATCGTTGAAGAGGTCAACAACCATCTAATGGCTATCATTCCTAGAGGGGAAAAATTATATCTTAGTTCGGATTCCATTTGTATGGATGAAGGGAATATGGAGAGTCAACTAGATATCTATAGTCCTGAATTACTGAATAGCATAAATTGCTCTGGTTTGCCTCCACATAAATTAATACTCAAGGTTGGTGTTCTGGTGATGTTACTGAGGAATATTGACAAATCCAGTGGTCTTTGTAATGGTACAAGGCTACAAGTTAGGAAGCTTGGAAATCATGTCATAGAATATGAAATCTTAACGGGTAACAATGTTGGTCATATTGCTTTGATTCCAAGAATGAATATGGTACCAACAAATGAAACCGTCGCAGTTAGATTCCAATGAAGACAGTTTCCCATAATAGTATCTATTAATTCAATAGAATTAAACTTAAATGAATAAGATGATTTAATTAATTATACAGATAATAGTATATTTATAAATATTAATAACAAAAATAGTTTCATTAATGTAAATGACCAATACAATAATTATATGAAAAAATAAATAATTATATAATTGCATAATTTTCAAGATCCTATATGATTGAATTTAATGGACAAATTCAAAAATATCTATACGATAATGTCCTAATATTTTAGCATACTATAAATCATACTATAATTTTATATATCATATTATAACTTTAAGTCAGCTCTTTAAACACATAAAGTACACATGATAAAAGAGAATATTAAAACAAAATTATAGTAAGATTATTTAAAAATACCGTAAAAAAGACACATATCTTTTGTTAATCAAAAGTTAGAAGGAAAAAAATATGTGCCTAATAATGAACAACTAAAATAGACAAAAATCTTTAAAAAATATAAAAAAAATGAAATATATAAGTAGTGATAAAAGAAATAAAAACTAAATAAATTACAAAAATTGTACCCTAAACACAAGAGAGAGAGAAAGAAAGAGAGAAAAGAGAAGGAATGAGTAAAAAACATATTATGATTTCGTATAGAATATATGAGAATATGATATGAGACATATTTTAATTATGAAATTGGTATTATATAATATATTTTTTCTAAATTCTTATTACTTGTTCGTTGCTAATTTTTACGTAATTACTTAATAATTTTTGCCTATGAAACTATCAACTACCTAATACTATGATTTAATTAATAAGAATGATGACATTAATATTTTTCCATAAGTCTTGTTATTATTTATAATTAGAAAATAGCTATAAATAAATTTATTTCCTTAATGAGTGTTAAATTTGTTGTCAAATTCTATATTACCTTTAAAATTTTAGCGTAATTGAGTCTAATTTCTACATTTTGAAATGAATTTACTCAAAAAATTAATATGTAAATCACATTATTATTACAAATTACTTTTTTAACATAATTAGTGGTGCTTATTTGAACCATTAAATTTAGCTTCTAATGATATTAAAGTCAACCTATTTTATTATCTTGTGCCTTCAAAAATTTACACGACTAACATAAAAATATAACAATTGAAAAAAATAATTACAATGGGTATATTCATTTTAACAAATATTCTTCTATCTAATACTATAAAAAAATACATTGGCCACTTTGAATTGCTACAG
>NC_029791.2:119016231-119044905 GCF_000816755.2 Arachis ipaensis | reverse complement strand
TTTACAATTTACAAGGTTGGTCACTCCCACGGCAAACTTCGTGTAATGTATATAGTTCGCCGTACTTCTGGATAAATTTTAAACTGCTTTCTCACCAAGGCTAGTCAGTCACCAAAATCACTACTAGTGACTCATCTTTTTTTTTTATCTTCTGTTTAATCTATATATTGTCTAAAATTCTATTATTATCCATTCATTATAATGGTAAAATAATATATGATCAAGAGAAATCTATCGTGTTTAGTTCTTCTCAACCAGTATTTGTATATATGCCATCTAAAGTCGAAAGTCTAACTGCATTGAAGAATTTGATATTGCATGCCATTGGTCAACAACACACGAAAATCGTAAAAAAAATTACTACATATATCCATCCGAAGTAGATAACACTTTGTTTTAAAAAAAGTATATCATAGATTACAATTATTATTTTGTTATTCTTTTATTTGATGATAATTTTGATAAGGTTTTATGTTTTTGTGAATTAGGTATCGGTTACATGATGACAAGGACATACGTCTTATTAGCATGGTTCTGAAAACCGAACCGGACCGACCGGTTCAATCGGAAAAATCGGAAACCGGCCACCTAACCTGTCCGGGTAAGGTCAGAAACCGGCTGGCAAAAAACCGGTGAAAAAACTGGTCGAACCGGCGGTTAACTGGTGAACCGGGAGAACCGTCCGGTTTTTTCACGGTTTATTGGTTTGCATATTAAACTTCAAAACGGCGTCGTTTTGAAGGGAAAAAAAAAGAAAAAAGAAAAGGGCTATCAGCTATGCACAAACCCTAATAGCCACCACCCTCAGTATCTCAGTATCTCTCAACTCTCACCCTCTCACCCTCCCACAGCCCCTCATCGCCGTCGCGGAGCTCCTCTCCTCCATCGTAGTCGCCCAACTCGCCACCTCCACCGTCGCACCTCTCCTCCATCGCCGTCGCGGAGCTCCTCTCCTCCATCGCCGTCGCCCAGCTCGCCACCTCCACCGTCGTCGCCTAGCTCTCCACCTCCACCGTCGTCGCCAGTAATACTCTGCCTTCCACCTCGGTTCATGTATGCGGGTATGTTTCTGTTCATGGTTCTATTCCTATTTGAGTTCATGTTCCTATTTCTGTTCATGTTCCTATTTCTGTTTATGTTTCTGTTCCTCTCTATCACAGAAAACATGCTCTTTGATGTTTATCTGGATTACATGATTTTGAGTTGCTGCTTCATGTTTATCTGGATTACATGATTTTGGTTTCTGTTTGATGAATCTTGAATCTGTTTTTGGCTTTCTATTATGATGCGTTGAAGGCAGTTGGGGATTATTTTTGCTGCTTCAATTTTGCTGCTTGATGAATCTGAGTTCAATTTTTGCTGCTTCAATTTTTGCTGCTTCAATTTTGCTGCTTCAATTTTGAGTTGCTGTTTCTTCAATTTTGCTGCTTCATGAATCTGAGTTTAATTTTTGCTGCTTCAATTTTGAGTTGTTGTTTCATGAATTTTGCTGCTTCATGAATCTGAGTTCAATTTTTGCTGCTTCAATTTTGCTGCTTCAATTTTGAGTTGCTATTTCATGAATTTTGCTGTTTTATTTTTTGTTTAGTTATCAATTTTGATGTTTGAAGTTGTTTGTGAACCTCTAATCTTAAGTAATGGATAATTTATTATGTGAAATATTAAATTTTATTAAGTTATAAATTATTGAATTTTATTAAGTTTAATAATTTTATTTAATATTTAATTAAACCGATTGAACCCTGGTTGAACCCCGGTCGAACCAGTAAACTATTGAACCAGTGACCTCACCGGTTTATTGACCGGTCCGGTTCTCGCAACCTTGCTTATTAGGGTTTGACACAACTATTGGACAAATGTCCATCTGTTGGAATTATTTTTTTTTTTCTAGTCGACTTGGATGGAGGAACTTCTGCGGATATTGTTAATGATACCCTTTTAAGTGGGGCAGTTAGAATAAATATTAGAAGGACGATGGTTGACCTAAATAGGCCACCTAAAGGTAATCAAGAGGGATCAAATGTCGAGAATTCTAATGATGGTATGATGCAAGCTAATGTTAAAAGTCATGAGAGTTCTGCTATTAGAGACCCGATGATGGATCTTTATCAAGTTAATCCTGATGACGGTGAAGATACTGAAGTTGAACCAACGAAAATTTCAGATGAGAAGGAGGAAGAGATGAACTACTTCAGTGACACACAAATCGTGTTGACACAGCCTATCATTTTCGATCATATGATCGGCTGGATCACTTTTTCACACTGAATCTCGAAACAATGACTTCTTATTTATTCTAGGAGGCCCCGAAGATGATCTCACCTATGAGAAAGTTATTATGTTAGTTAAGACATATAACATTTAGAGGGTTATGGAGTATAAGATACTAAAAAGTGATCAATTGAAGTATGTTGTACAGTACATCTTCTTTTGGTCTGGTTTTTGATAGAACATACGCATATCTTATTGTCGAAAGTAGAAAAAATGGGAGGTGAGGAGATACAATCATCTCCATACTTGCATGCAAACATCAATGGGTCAAGACTATAGAAGGTTAGACTTAAAGGTAATTGCTTAGTACATATTTACAATTGTCAAAGCAGATCCAACCATCAGTATAAGGATTTTGTAAGGAAGTGTGGAGAATCACTTCGGTTACAAAGTGTCGTACAGAAAGATATGACTTGCAAAGCAAATAGTCATTGCTAGAATATATGGAGATTGGAAGGAATCATACAACGAACTTTTTCGTTGGTTATTCGCAATACAGATGTACTTATCTGGTAAGATTCATTACATTGCCTTTTCTTATCTATGCTTAATTAATTCATCACTTATATATTATAACAACACTAGTTAGTTAGGTACTTGGGTGCAACTTGTAACACAACTTTTGCTTGCTTTAGTTGATAGTGTCATGTTTCATCGAGTGTTCTGGACATTTCTTTCTTGTGTTAAGACTTTTAAGCACTGCAAACCACTTATTTCCATTGATGGCACTCACTTGTATGGTAAATATGGAGACACTTTACTTATAGCTATTGCTCAAGATGGCAATTCAAATATATTGCCTATTGCTTTTGCCGTGATCGAGGATGAGACGAAAAAGACTTGGTCATTTTTTCTTTCTTATCTGAGGCAGTATGTGACACCTCAACTAGGCCTGTTGGTGATTTTAGACAGACACAAATCGCTTGTTGCTGCATTGAACGCTGATAGAAGTATATGAAAACCGCCACATGCCTTTCAAGCGTTTTGTGTAAGACATATTGCTGCCAACTTCATGACACACTTCAAGAACAAGGACATGAGAAAGATACTTATTAACACACTTCAATAATCTAAATAAAATAATTTAAAATTATCTAACTTATTATCAAATACATTGAAAATAAATCTAAATACCTAGCCCATAAACTATAATTTTACCCTAAATTATAATTAGTTCAAATAAAATCATAAACAAAATAAATTTTTTATTAACTAACATCTATTAATCTCCTACTATAATCACATGATCGTTTAACATTATCTAAACTAATAATAAATGATAATCTAAACTAACTATATCATCTAATTATCAAACCAAATAATTATCAAACTAACAAGAAAAGTTAATCTAACTAGATAAATATGATAAAATCATAAAATAATAGAACAATAAATTAAATTAAAAAGAAATAAAAGAACAGAATTACTTAAAGTGACAAATTGAAGAGATAAAAATATCAAAACAACCAAAATGAGAAATAAGACAAAAGAGGACAAAAATAAATAGTAAAAAGTGAAAAGTGAAATCTGAGAGGGACTACAAGTTTTTATATTTGGACAAATTTACTTAAAATTTGCCGAGAAGTACAATGAAACTCATACATTACATAGAGAATGGCGAACATACTCTAGACACCAAAAAAAATTTAGATCTCCAAAATTATTTAAGAATATATTATTATATCAACAAAAATAATTCATTTTTAAATTTATTATTTAAAAATTTTGGTGTAGGTATTTAATTGAAAGAAAAAAAAGTATAAAACTTTAATTGAAAATTTAGTGAAATTATAAAAACGAACAGAATAATTAAACCTTAAGAGCCTGTTTGAAATGTTAGGAATTAAAATTCACTCAAGAGTTAAATTCTTTTTCTTATTTTGGAACAACTAAAAATAAATTATTTAAATTTTTTTGAGAATTCTAATTCTCATTTTTCTTTCATTTGTAAATCAGACCAAAATGAGTTTGATTTTCAAATGAGAGAGTATAGGTGAACATGTAAATGTTGAACAACAGTTTAAAAAAAGAAGGTTAAATTAATTATTAAAATCAGATTCTCAATTCATTAGAATAATCAATTTTTGAATTTAAATTATTAGGGTTAGACAATGTTCCTATTCCTTTTCCCAAAATAAAATCCAAAAGACAGAATTATATAACCTGTTTCTCCAAAATAACCTCTATGAGGAGTTAATACAATATATATATATATATATAAACAGTGGAGAATATAAGTGTCAAACTAAGTACAAATAACCAAAATAAAGCCCAAAAGATAAAGATCTTCGCGACATCAGAAGCTTCCAGCATGCCTCAGTGAGAAGTCTCACATCTTGCATCTGAAAATCACAAAATCCACATGGGTGAGAACCAGAGGTTCTCAGCATGGTAATAGTGCCCACATATCTAACATATAATGTCCTGGAAAAGCCGAAGGCAATCTTAGAACTTCCAACATATAATTAAAGCTTATAAACATAACTAAACCATGAGAAATGAAAATAGGCAACTAACTAAGGGTCTTCGGTCTAACTAAAACTCCACTTTCCAACTCCCCCGAACCTCCCAACCGCCACCGGTAATTTTATATTGCAAACACAATTATATCAAGTAAGGAAATTACAAACAGGAAGCAGATACAACAGTTAAACAAGTAGCAAGTATTTATGCAGACAATTAGACATTCCAAACAAATCACACCAAACAAACATATAAATGCATATGATGCATGCCTGTCCTAGTGGCTGATGAGTCTCATCTGTCGGTTATCAAGCCAACCCGACGTGTCCGGTAGCTAACTCGGGCATAATCTCTCTGTTGTGCCTTAATAACATTAGAGGAAATCCGTGCCCTGTCACCATTAGTCTCTCTGTTGTGCCTTAATAACATTAGAGGAAATCCTTGCCCTGTCACCATTAGAGGGTATCTGTGCCCTGTCACCATTAGAGGGTATCTGTGTCTTGTCACCATTAGAGGGTATCTGTGCCTGTCACCATTAGAGGGTATCTGTACCCTGTCACCCTTACAACCAGAGAGAGAAATACAAGCATAGTTATCCAACATTTTCCATCATGATTCATTTACTACATTCATTCATTAACTCATATAGGCAACCCCGGCATACTCGCCACATGTTCAAGCTTCCTCAATCAATCATAATCATTTAATCATGAATCATATGTATATACATGCCCAGTCCTAATTCAATGTTTATCACAGCCATCCGGCTCATAACACACAAAGCAATTTCACCATCATCCTCAGCAACTCATACAATCATTATTACTCATGATTCCTCATAATTTTCTCTTTTCTTCATCCACAAGTTACCCCCTTCCCTAACTTCTTCTTAATTACTAGGCATTCTATTGTGATATAGTACTTAAAGGATGAAAATGGGGGTTTAGAAGTTTAAAATTTGGTTTTAAAAGCACAAAACACATGTTTGCTGGAAACCAGGTCACGCGTACACGTGGGTCACGCGTGCGCGTGAACGCCAAAGAAATACCAAGTCACGCGTGCGCGTGAGCATGCATGTTGGCCCATTACGCGTACGCATGGCTCTTTTTCGCGTACGCATGCGGACCAGGTAGAATCGACTGGTCGCGCATGAGAATTTTGCGTACGCAAAATCTCCATGTCACATTTACGCGTGGGCATGCGATTTTGCCCGCGTATGGGCTGTATGCGTATGCATATAATGCAGCAACACAAAAAGCTGCTGAGCCCTAATTTTTCAGTTTACGCACCGAACTTCGATCGAGCATAGCTTCCTCATTTCAAAATATTTTTCCTCCGTTCTTCAAACAGCATAAACATCTCGGACCCAATTTTATTTCTAAAGAAGTTTGATACTAATTGGGGGTTCCGAGATTAAGTTATGCTCCACCAAAGTTGGGTTGAAAATCATAGTTTAACAAAACTTCACAAATCTCCTAATTCAAAACATACAAGTTTCCAAACCTTTTAAAAAACACCCAAAACTTACCAATTCAACATCAAACATTCTCAACCAATATTTTCAACTCCCTCATAATATCTACATCCTACCAATTCTCATCCTTCATCAATCATAACTCAATAATTGAATCTCAACTCATATTCAATATTCCAAATTCAACATCACGCAATACTTCAATTTCCAACAATACTCAACTTGATCAACTATTATACATACAAATTAATATCACATACCAATTACATACTCCATCAACAAGAACATCATCCACAATTTCCAATCTTTCCAAGTTCAATAATACACAACAAGCATTATCAATTACTCATCCACTTAGCCCCCAACATGATATCAAGTTAATCACATCACACAATCAAGCTACAACTTCCAACATCACTAACCACATATTTAATAATACAATCCATACCAACCAATCAACCAAAACAATTCAATTCCTATCTTAGGGTCTCTAGCCTAAGTTTTCACATTACATTACACTTTAAATACAGGAAATCAAAACTATACCTTAGCCGATTTTCACGTGGTTCCCGAGACAACCCCACCAAGCCAAACACAGTGACCCAAGGTCCAAAGTCACCCAAACAAAAGCACTCAACCTCCACCAAACTCCAAAGCTTACCATTTAAGTTCCAACATACACATATACACACCTATTACATATATACAACATATATACACCCACATTCAATGCCCAAAACACCAATTCAAGAATTTAACTAGGGTTGAGGATCCTTACCGCACCCACGGACCAAACGAACCAAATCCAACGAGTTTTGTAAGCTAGATTGAACCTAAGGTACCAAAACCCACAAAATCTCAACACCACCTCAATGAATTTCGAAAATGGGAAGGGATAGAGCAATTGGGGTGATAAAGTGGCTTACCTATAAAATTGTTCCTGTAGAATCGTAGAACTCGACGCGGTGGTCGCGTGGCCACAAACGATGCGGCGATGGAAACTCGAAATAAGAAGTTATGGTGGATTGATTGAATTCAAGGGTTTTATCTCTCTTCTTCCCTTCTCTTCAATGTTGCAGCGTCAATGAAGAAGGAAGGAAGGGAAGCTGAGTTCTTCAAATGCTTATTGGGTTGGTTTGGGCCTTTGGGCCAAATTCTTTGAAATTAGTGTCAAAATTCTCGTTTTATTTAACTCTATCACATTAAACTACAAAATTTTATTTTTCTAATCTTTTTGATTAATAATTAATTTATTCAATAATTATTTGCTAATCTCTCGAGTTTTACACTGCTGCTGCTAACCCAAGCTCATTACCCATTTTTGGTGTTGAAGGCGTGATATTGGGACTATTAATGGAGTCATCAATGGGTGAAAGGTATGCCGTGAAAATTTTATGTGCATACAAATATTTATTTTTCATACAAATAGAATGTTTATTCTTAATGCAAATGAGATATTTGTTCTTAATGCAAATGAGATGTTTGTTCTTAATACAGCATTCAAGTTGGTGACGACGGGAGAGGGCGGTGCGGGAGAGTTTTCTCACTGGCGAGAGGCTGCATGCTGGGGTAGGTGACGGACGGCTGATTTGGGTTAGAAGAGGATGTAATTAGGTTAAAGCGAAATTAAGTAAAGTGGTGGGTTTAGAGTGAGAGTGAAATTAGATGGTTAGTGGGCCTAAAACGCAGTGCTTGTTCACACATCTCATTATTCACATAGTGAGATTCTTTTCAAATTAACTTTCACACTCTTTAAACTTAAATTTTATTCTATTAGTATATTATAGTCATTTTAAATAATAAAATTGAGTTTTAAATAAAAATAATTTTTTTTATTAAAAGAAATCGAATTCTTTTTTTATATCTTAAATGGTTTCAAACCAGCTCTAAATTAAAATATGAAAACGTGCAAAAAGTAGAGAGGCTCTCTGACACGTGCACGTCAAAACGACGACTCTCTCAATTTTAGGAGAAAATTGAAGAAAATCAATTGGGGTTTCGAAAGCGAAGCACTTTGCCCAATTCAGGTTCCGATTCCACGTTCCCTCCTCAAATTGATCGTTGTCTTCGTGATGGGACACCACCGTGAAGCCGTAGAGGTGGCCAAGACGGTGCTTGAGGTTGCTGATGTCACTTTTGCCGCCGTCGAATACGGCCATCATTACCTCCACCACAAGCACCACAACGCCGCCGTCCAGGAACCTCCGGCCGCTAACTGTCCCTCGGATGAAGAAGAATTACAGTCTCTTCGATCGGAGAATCGCCGCCTCAGGAACTTGCTCGAGCAGAATTTGAAGCTTCTTCAGAACCTATCTGAATCGCCCTCTTTTCTGAACAATTGTCCCTCTGATGTATGTTTGTTCAATACAGCTTTATTTCCTTGAGGGATCTCGTTTTCTGACCAAAAAAAAAGTTTTTTTATTTTTTTTATTTTTTTAATTGGGCATATTGGTAGTGATAGATAAACCTTACAGTTTGTTTCTGTTGATGGTTATAGCTTCATGATCGGTTAGTTTCCACCGTGGAGTCTGATGAGTACTTGGCTAAGCTCAAGTTGTTGCAGCAGGAAGGGTTTAATGGTGCCATGCAATTTCCTTTTAAGGAAGCCACTGGTATATATGCATTATGCAATTATGCATTTATATTAAAGTTTAATTTTTATGCATTGATCATCATTCAATCAAATTCATTCGTTTAGATAACCATTTAAGTACACATCCAAAGAAATAAATAAATTTAAGTAGTGGGTAAAGAAGGTAGTTACTTTAGCTCATTTACTAATATATGATATGATATAATTAGATGTTTATATAAAATGTTTTTACATTGATAATGGATTAATTTACTTGGGTATTGAACGTTTGACAGAATTGGATCATGATTGTGCTGATATTTTGATCAATGTTGATTCCCAACAACCGAGTTGGTGGGTTTGGGTTACTGATGATCTTGAGCCAAGTAATGCGGAGGAAAGGAGTGGGATTGATGATGAAAGTTACATAGTCATCAGTGAGGAACATGTGGTTGATGGAGTTGCAAACTTCATGGCAAGATGCATTCTGTCAAATCCTAAGGCTCTGGTATGTGTTTGGTTGCTACTTATGCATGTTATTGCTTATTTGATAAGATGTATCTAATGAATTTGTGTGGTTGTGATTCGTTAATTGCAGAAGTTATCTCCAGAGCAACTGCAGAAAGGTAAATTTGCAGTCAGACCTTCAGATTTTGAATAATTTGCTTCTTCCATTAGATCTATAGAAATTATGTGTAAAGATCTAGTCTGTTGCTCGAATGAAATGGGTAATGATTCTACTGAATTGTGCCATAGTGCCCATGTACATTTTTATGCGTGAAAGGGTGAAAATAGGTATATAATAACCATAACCATAAACCTGGTTTGTCATCTCACTGTATCTTTTGAGCTGTTAAGACCATTATTATTGATGGTAAATATATATAATTGATATTCCCTGATAAATACGCTGGATGAGTGTAATACTAGTTTCTCTAGTCATATTGGTTTCTTCTTTTTCTGTTTGAGATTTTTATTAGTATTAAGATTGCCGATTAACCAGGATATTGTTTTATATACCATAGTACTAATTGTATTCACTTTTTGTTACTTCGGTTCTCTTGCATTCATGCAATTTTGTATGAAATATTCAACTCTGCACTAGCTGCAGGTGCAATCAACAAATTGATTCATCTTATATTTTAAATCATTTCATGGCAGTTCTATCAAAAGCTTTGGCTGGTACAAGCAAACTGGAAACGGTTTTTAATATCTGGGAAGCTGGGAAGTTGTTTTATGCTTTGTCTACCTGGGGACTTGCTTTGGCAGGGTCTCTCTCTCTCTCTCTCTCTCTCTCTCTCTCTGTGTGTGTGCGTGTGTGTGTGTGTGTGTGTGTGCGCATACTGCATACTTGTTTGGCCTCACCTTTCCTAGCCATAACAAAGATATAGACACTGCATAATGGAAACTGTTCTTTGGAACCACCTTTTGCTTCGATATTGAGTTTGAAAAAATAAGTTAATATTTTGAGCAAGGTAATCAAACTCGAGTTCACCTTAACACATGAAGCTTACATGAGTGAGATGAACTTGAATGGTAAAGCTCAACTCACAAACTCGATGAGAGACACAAATTTGTAAACTCTCTACCCTCTGTTGAGATGAGTTAAAGGTTTGATAACATTGAATTTGAGAGACTGCAAGGACAAGCATATATAACGGTTATCTATGATCTGCCATGAGCCCATGACCTATAATCCTATTATTATTGTTATTGTTATTGTTATTGTTATTGTTTTTTTTTTAAATTTGGATCCTCTAAAGTGAGGAAGCTAGTAAAGTGATAAAGTGAAGGGTTAATCACTATTGATTTTGTAATTTCCATGAAATGTGTGCCCACTATCTTAATTTAAAAGTGATTAACTCTTCAGTTTACCACTTTACTAACTTTCTCACTTTAGAGGATCTTGACCCATTTTTTTTTATCGGATTATGATTATCATTATCATTATGTAAAACCTGTCTTTTTACCTAGCATTTAGCAAATAAGACAATAAAGAGAGTTCTTTCAAGGCAGTTTATAGTTTACTGAGAATTCCTTTGTAAAAGATGTCAATGGCTATTTCCTTTATCCGCTATTCTGATTTCTTAATGTCTTTTATGACCATAATAGGCTGTACAAAAGTCGTGCTGTGTTAAGAGTTGCCGCAAAGGGTATTCACAGTGGCAGTAAACTCGCTCTAAAGGCACTCTAATGATGATGCGTCTTCCATGGCCATGTTGAATTTCAAATGAACATATCCAGCATGGAGCTTATAGGGCCTTATCCAACATGTAAAACGAATTCGTTCATTATTTCCTATCAGTTCCAGGCCTCATGTAAATAATGGTAAATAACATTTACATCTGGTGCTTGTTAAAACTGTATCATTTGGCTTCTAAAATATTGCTTTGTTTCATTGATTGATTGTACTGTATAGATTATCAAAGCATTCAATGATACTAGTGCTGCTGTTAATGTTTGAATGACCAATTCTACCATGTGATGAGTGCAATTTTTAAGAATAAACCCTAGTATGCATATTGTGAATTGGCACTTAAGAGCAGGTTTATTTTTCTGATTACTTAATAGGCGGTTGATGGTTTTTATGCTCACTTTGATCCGTGTAGGTACATGATGAGTTATTTCGGTCCTGGAAATTTTAATTAGTCAAAATAGTCATTCTAAGTAGTAAATGCAAGTCAAATTAGTCCTTTGAAAATACATGGAACTAATTTCAAGCAACTAATGTAACTCATATTGGTCTTATGGGACTTAATTTTGAAACTTGTATGGATCAAAATGATTCATGCATCATGTAAAAATTAAGCCAATTTAGAGATTATATATTATCAACTTGTTAAATATCACTTTAAAATTAAAATTGATTTCTTTCTAATAAATATTTTTTCGACGGTATAATAATTAACTCTCAAATAACAATAAATAACCATGTAAAAACAGTATACAATTACTATTTTAAAAAAATAAATACTATAAAAATTATCTTCTCGGTTTATAATATTTAACCATTTACATTTAGATAGAAGTTAAAATAAATACAATCAAGAATTAGTTAATTTTACCAAAACACTAGTTTAATACTAACCATTATTATATGTTTAACAGTGACAAGAATACTTAGGAACGTTGTAATTAGTTAATTAGAATTTTGAAAAAGACAAATTAAACCAGAAGTTCTCATCTAAGGCATGTATGTAACTAAGCCATTTGCCGCGAGAGAGAGAGAGAGAGAGAGAGAGAGAGAGAGACAATCAAGACACCTTGTACTCTGTTCATAAGGTTACCAATGCAATTCTTGATTACGTTGCCGGTGCTGTTAGACATCATTACAAAATGGACGCCTTTTAATAGAACCCAACTTTCTCCAATACAAGAAAAGTTCACGATGGTTCATCAGAGAGGAATAGATGCTATTAAATAAAGTTCGCCGCCCACCATGTGGATATGGTGCTAATAATAGCTTTCTACGGAAATGACAGGCCATTACGAAGCTTTTCTGTATCTATCCTGCTATGCAACTATCCAGTATACACAATGACCCTCATTTTTCTGGGACCTACAATGATCTCGTAAGAAACTTCAGTTGCCCAACAAGACAGTCGAAGTAATTTCTCGCCAAAATTTCGTCGCGCTGCTTACATGGAAGAGAGAACCTTGATCGATCTGCTTTCTAGTGGAAGTAACAAAAAATGTTAACCATCGAACACACCATAATGTATCAAGCTTTTCTTTTCCGGTCAGTAGATGAGGGAACATTTGATTGAGCCTGGCCAAATACAGACCTGCAGAACGTTCAAAGACCAAAAACAGGGCAAACGACATGAGATGAAACTGGAACCCTCGGGTTAAGTAATTATCATGAGACTATCCACGTTATATTCATTCAAGGTCAAAGAATCTTATATGCAGCTTAGAGGAACAGACTATCAAATGGCCATGATATAAACACTCACCCACAAGTGGAACATTTATCATGATGCTCACAGAATATGGATAAGCATACAGAGCATACATAGCCCATGTCAATTGTTTGCTTATGACAGAAGCACCTGCAAAATGTTACACAATTAGCCAGGTGTAGGTATCAAATGCATAGTCTGATTTTCACATTATAATATTCACATTTATATGGGGGATACATAGTAAGGTAATGAGTGTAATTTGGGCACAGGCCAATTAATGGAAGTAAAATTAGATATTAGATATTACTAGAAATAGTATAAACAGGAGTACTAGAAATTGTATTATCAAATGTTGAATGTTAATGAAAATCCCCTCCCCCTTTGAATTCTCACTATCTTCTCTCTGGTCAACAATCAGTTAACAAAAAAGAGTCCCAAGGGGAAACCCCACCATAATGTACCGCAGAAGCAACAATGAGAACAAAGTTTGAATAGCTATGTACTGCCTTCAAATCCACATGAAATAAGAAAGAAAGAAAAGGTACATTGGAAAAAAAGAAAAGAAAAACATAAGAATCATAAGTTTGCTCGAACCTAGGGTGCAGTCCAAATGTTCTGAGCATTATAGATGGGAGGGAGAAACATATAAAGAAGAAATGATGATAAGAGATCTACAACAGAAAAAGATAACAGCACATGAAATAACTTACGATGCACGAAAATCCACACCCACAGATTTAGGAAGCCGCAAAAAGGCACGAGAATGCAAATCAGTTGCAAACACCGTCTGTATAAACAAGTTAAACTAACATCAAAAGTCGAGAAATTAAAATCATAATATAAATAACCTGATGAAACAAAAAAAAAAAGATCCTACCGCAAAAGAAATCAAAAGTTGTAAAGGAATCATTATAAATCCTAGAATTTGTTTCCAACCATATACACCAAAGCATGTAAAAAAAGACACTTTTTTTTTTGGGTTGCAGGTTTCTAAATCTTAAGAACTACACAGATTATTACTTAATCATGAACAGTAAGAAGTGGCAAAAAAACAAAATCACAATTCCGCCAATTAAGAGAACTTACTGAAAAATATTGGAAAAGCCCATCCAAATGGGGAGGCCTGTAATATATGCCACCGGTTATGTACGAAGCCTGTTATTCATGTTATAAAATGAAATTGTTAGTGCCAATATAACATATCAGTAACTGCAACACCAAATCATTCAACATGCATTTGTATTATTTAATCACCTGTTGGAGGAATGCAGAATTGTTAGAACCAATATAACAAGAATCTATAGGGACCTGTGTTACAAAAGTATTAGTCATATATAAAAACACTAGCAATTTTATGTCCCATTAAATGACTACTCCCTAAAAAAGCCCAAGAACATAACAGCTAGCCCAGAAAAATGCCGAGGTCAAAGTGAAATACAGAGGAGAAAAAGAAAAGTAAAGTGAAGATTCACTACATACTGTTGAGTGCTGCGCAGAGAATATTGAATTCATGATTGCCACATACCTACAAGGGAGTAAAATAAAGTGAATGTTCATTGCAAAAATGAATAATGTGAAATAATAAAATATAAAGATCAGGAGGAGCATACTGTTCTGGTCCATCAGCAGATCCTTGTAAGCACAAAATCTGTTCATAAATTAGCAAATACATGAAATTTATTAGTCAAAATCTGCAAATCTTTAACAAAATGGTAAAATAAAGCCGAAACACGCAAATAAAATAAAAGAACAGGTGAATCATATCTCAATACTCATTCTACGATTTATACCAGTTCAGAATAAACTAGATTTCACAACTCATTTATAACTTGGAATGATCTTTATTTAGGTCTTTCCCTCTCATTTCTGGTAATACAATATCAACTAAAACACATGCCCACTAAAACAAAAAGATATTACTAAGCCGATCACACTTGATTAATAGCAACCCATTACATTCAAGTGCAGTATAAAACTCTATCTAAGAACACACTCATGATCAGGCATTAGGCAAGCATATAAGAATGTATATATACACACCCGAGGCTGAGGATGAATGGGTCCCGAACGAAAAGCTCTCTGTATATCTGAATAGCAAATCAGGTCAAGCAAAAATCTCACAATAAACTTACAAGTCCATAGTGAAAATTCTTAGATATCAGAAGTAATACATAACTAAACTTCTACCCTAATCATTTAAAATAAGACATTTTCATAACTAAAAGAAGCATTGAATGCAATGACTGGAAGAGGATACAACAAAGCGCCATGGACAAGGATCCCGAAAGGAGCGAAGGAGGAGGAGCTCCTCCACCTGCAGCATTATCCCTGGGCTTTGCCAAATGCTGGTCCTTAGCTAGGAAAACCTCGAGATTGTGCAGCAAATCGGAGTAGAGGGAGGGCATGGAACCGGTGGTGGAGCCATGGTTCTTATCGGAAGAAGAATCGTAGAGGTAGGTGCAGGAATTGCAGCCAGTGGCGATAACCACAACCTGATTGAGCTGACTAAGAAGCAGGATCGAGTTGAGAAACGCAAGCACCTGAAAAAATAAAGAAAGAATTAGGGGGAAAAACGGAAGGGAAGGGGGTCTAGGGTTTATGAGAGGAAGAGGATGAAGTTGGTTACATGAGAGAGGAACTCGGAGAAAGGGAAGGAGAAAGTGGACCAGAAGAAAGGGTTGGTGTCTAGCGTCACGACGAGGAGGCTGACGTCATCTGCAACGGATTGAATGAAGAAAGGGATCAGAAAATGAATGGAATTGGAAGGGCAGGTGAAAGCACAGTACGAACCTGAATAGAGCTTTGAAGGAGCAGAAGGCATGCTTCCACTTTCACACACTGCCACCGCCACTTACTCAGCCGCACTCCGCCCACATAAAATGTCTCAACTCTCAGATTGTCCTTGGTTAATGGTTACTATCTAAGACAATTTATGACCCAATTAACGGAAGCGTCTTTCCGAGTGTATTTTAATTTTAGGTATACGATATAACAGTATAAAATTAATTACAATTTAGTAGTTAACAATAGTGTATAAATAATCTTTGAGTAAGGTAATAATTAGGTAATTGAAGATTTTGATTTTGGATTAATTAATTTCTGTCTATGATAGTAAATAATAGATATGTGATGTTATTCTATTAAGAGTATTTATTTAAATTGGTCTCTAAAAAATTTTAAAGTGGATGTTTTAGTTCTCAACTAAAATTAATCACTCCGTTAGTATTTAATGTTTTCTGGTGTCAGACAAAATGATCCTTCCGTTAGATTGGTATGTTAAAGTCTAACGGCGAAGTCCAACGTGTCACATTGAGTTGATGACACAAATGGTAAGTGACACGTGAAAAAGCAGATAAAGTGGTCCCTATGTTGAATTGTACAAAAACGACAATGAAAAATTGCATATAGCCATGAAACGACGTGTGAAATCAAATTCTTCTTCTTCCTCTTGCCAAAACCCTAAATTATCGAAAGCTATAGTTGTTAACAATGACAACCGGAAAAAGTTGTGGAAGTTCATATCAGCGGCGAGTTAAAGCTAGTGGTGACGGAAGTGTTAGCAGTGGTTCTGCCCACGGTGGTAGGTTCAGAGTCGCCAGAAGAAAAATTCGAGATGTCATTACAGAGTCTATGCCATAATTGTAGAGTTTGAAACGGAGAAAAATATGAAAAGACCTTTCTTTGGCTGTCCTTTTTTGAAGGTAATGTATCGATGATTTTAAACTTTTTTTGTATGCAAAACATTATTTCTGATAATGTTGTACCCTAAACCCTTCTATCTGTATGGGTAGGAGAAAACTCCCCACTGTGATTTTTTTGTGTGGTTTGATAGGGTATTTCAATGTGATGGTCATGGTGGAGAAGATGATGATGCTCTTGCGGAGAAGGTGAAGAAGCTGAAAGAATTGCTTGATGTATTTGAGAAGAAGAACAAGAATGCCGTTGAGAATAGACGATGGTTTGGGTGCTGCAGTCCTGTGTTCTTTTTCATTCTAGGATTTATGATATGTGTTCTTGTAGGTAGGATTTAGGTAGATTGAGGAAGATTTTATCTTATGTTATATAGTTGAATAAGTAATTACAGTGTTAGCTTTTGTTTATGCAACACTAATCTGTAAGTGCTAGGACAAGCAATGAACGATGAGTAGGTGAATGATGAGTATTTGCTGGATAGAGAAAAGTTGTATTAGAAATGAAATAAAATCAGACGTACTTAAATTTAAGTACCATACTTTCATTCCATATAACCAAAGTTTTAAACAAAAAGGTAGTTAGTCTTTAAGTTTTTGCTAGGACTAATAAGATATTCCACCAAAAAAGTGCAGTGACATGCATTATCAACATAATAACCAAACATAGACAGATCACATTGTCTCAATAAGATGCACTAACAACATAACAAAATATGACAAAGTTGTATTAAACTCATAAAACTACGTTAACATAGTAGGATCAAATCTATTTTGGAAACCTTAGTCCAGGTGTTGGCATGAACTTGAAGATTCTTGAAGCTGTGCTAGAACTTGTAGCAGCAAGTGTTTCAGGTGATGCTGATTGGGTAGGCCTCTGTGGTGCTGCGGAGATGGTTGGACTTGGAGAAGGTGCTGAAGTAGATGGTGGGGTAGGTGTTGGAGTAGAATGTGGCCTCCTAATTGGTTGTTTAGGTCTTGGAGGGTAAATGTTGATGGGGGTGCAACACGGTTTGACATGTTAGTTGTTTGCTCCTAATACAACACAAAATAACCAAATTGTTAGACTTTTTGATTCCCAACTAAACAGTTTATCTGACATATAGATCCCCAAATAAGAAATTTATTAGGCAAATGGATCCCTAAGGATCAAGCCAATCAGTCACTATCACATTGAAGATCATATGAATGCAGGTAGCATGACAACAACACGATCATAACAAATTCAATTGATATTTTACCTGTGGCAGTGGTTGGGATGCTATTTGGGAGACTTGGACTTCATCTTGTGATGGTGGAGCAGATGAAGTATTTTTTTTTAGCTGTTGGCTGTCCATTTCTCTTGACCTTTCGGGGGTGGTTTAGACTTTGGTGGTCCCTTGCATGTCTTTGCATTGTGACCACTCTGACCACATTTTTGGCAAGTAACCATGAATGTTCTTCTTCCCTTTTGTCACATCTGGTGAATCCTCAATAAGATTAGGTTTTCTCTTTTTCTTGGTTGGGCACCCAGGTGGTCTCTTAATGGTGGGTGGCTTTGGAGCCAAGAGATTACTCTTTTTTCAATACTCCTCTGAGTTGACTGTCTGATTACATGTCCATATGTGGCTCTAAATGCATCCATTTTGAGCCAAGGGTGCACATAAGGTTCTGGCCTATCACACCTCTTTTATATAGTTGTCAATGCATGAACACATGAAATTCCTGCTCAAGATTATCAAGCAGTAACATCAGATAAGCAAGTACATGTTAAACAACAAAACAAATTATTACATGTTAAAATCACAACTCACAAAAAATGAATAATACATCAAATTATTATCTGTTAGTTGCCACAAATTGCAAACTACAAGTGTGCCTTCCAAGATGCACACCAACTTTTTTTTAGTGTTTCTGGACTTCGAATACATTACGATTGTTGTCACCAGTCCACTGAGCTGTCCAGAACTTAGTATCCTTCATAATATCTTCCATTTTTCTCTGCTGAATTGGTGCCAATACTCTAGTGTATGTGCTTAGAACCTTCTTATGCTTGGCCATTCTTCTCATCAAGTAGCAACGGATCTCTTCCAATATGGTAAGAATGGATTTTCCCCTGTAGTGGTTTATTTTGGCGTTCCAAACTTCAATCATGTTGTTTGTCACGTTGTCAAGCTTAGGCCAATAGCTGAAATGGGCTTTGGTCCAACAAGATGGTTGGAAATTTGCAAGATAGGCCATGCACCCTCATTCATTCTCTTCAGCCGCTGTATGTGATGCTGGAATTCAGCATCTGTGCTACTCCTTGCACATGCCCAAACCATCAGAGATTGGATCATCAGAAAAGACATCGGCCTCTCTATTGTCATCAGTGTATTCTTCATTCATGTTGTTATTACCGTCATCTCTCTGACCGAAATTCATCTCATCTTCTTCCGACCATTCAACATCTTCCATTATTGGGTGGTCAAAAAACAAGTACAACTCATTAGTTTCTCTGTCCTCCCTCTTTGCATCACACATCTCTCTAATTTTTTTATCTCCATAAATAGGGTGTAAGCTTGCTTCCATGCTAGGGGCTCTTGGATCATACCAACACATCTTCTTGAATTCATGGTAGCCAAGATCTTCAAACAATTTCTTCAAGTCAAAGTAATTCACTAAGTCCAGATCCATCGGAGGAAATCTTTTTACATTGCCATTAAGATAGAGAAGTTCATCCTTGTTATCTTTGACAAAGCTCCTCCCATGTTGAAACACAGGGGTAACCCACTCAGTCATCTGTAATTTACAAAGATGGAATAGCACTATCAATGTCAGAATACTAAACGTTACCCTTAAATTCGAAACTTCTACCTAGTAATGGCATACCAAACCCTACTTCTCTTATTTGGATAAAATTTCATAATTAGATTAATCCATCAATACAATGTGTTTATCATGAAATATTGAGTCTTTTTCATGTTAACCTCATATATCTATGCACCACAACTCTTATCAGTAACACATGTGAAACAGTATCAAAGAATCAAAAACAATTTTTATTTCCAGCAACTAATAGTATTCTAATAGAAACAATTACTACATGGTCACACCGTTAAACAATGGCAACAATGATCAACTATACCATCAACAACTTAATAGATAAACTCATAACTATACTAACCTCGACCAGTGGTAGTGGTGAGCGATACACTCACAGTATCTTCTTCTGCAATAACTCTGACTCGTTCAAACCCTAGCGTCGACAATGTCAATGGAGGTGGTCGGAGGACTACAAGTTGACGTGGTGGTGGCTTTCTTAGTAAAACCTAGGAGAAAAAAGGGAGTTCAGAGTAATTTCGTTTTGGTGGAGGGAAGGTGATGAGTAGAATTTACGCAACATAAATTCCTCCGGCAAGTATACCGGATCGCTAAGTTATAACTCACTGTTGAGTGAGGTCGATCCCACAGGGATTGATGGATCAAGCAACTTTAGTTAAATGGTTTCTTTAGTCAAACAAATATTTGATGATTTTGTGTGATTAACTCAACAGAAAAGTAAATGACATAGAAAGTAAAAGTGCTGAATCTAAATGACTGAATAATAAAGGGCAAAAAGTAAATTGCAGAATAGTAAAGAGCGGAAACTTAAATGACAAGAAAGTAAAGGCAAGAATGTAAATGAAGGGAATGTAAATTGCATGAAAGTAAAAGGGATTTTGGGTATTGGGAATTAAAGGAAACTAGAAATTCAGAGGAATTTAAATGAAGAAGAATAATGGGTAAGATTCATTAGAGGTTGGAGATGTCATGATTCTTCATGAATCAATGGGTTTCAACTTCCTCTCAATCATATGAAGTAGATCCATGGCAGATTATAAATAATTGAATTCCAATTTCTCTTAACACAATCAATCGCCAATCTTTTGATCTAATTGTTCACGAGAAGAGCTGAAACTCAATTTCTAATCCAAAGGCCACATAACCTTCAGGATCTCAATTCAAAGCGGTTATATGTCACGTACCAACTAAGAATGTATTGATCAAGTAGATTATGAGAGTTAAGCCTCAAACTAAATCCTATGATCCCTTTCTCAAGGCTCACATAGAAATTCAAGTAGATCCAATCCCCCCTCTCAGTAGTAATTGGATCTATGAAGCACAAAAGCTTTCCCTTAGATAAACAACAATTGAATTGGGAAGAAGAAGAATTGCATTAATTCATTGGAATTACAACAGCGCCCTCCCCTAATGAGTGGGGGTTTAGTTGATCATCGCTCTAAGAGAACTTGAAAGAAATTGAAAGTGCATGAAAGTAAAACTACGCTAAGTACAAGCAAGTACAGAAATGTAAAGTGTAGTGATCTAATTCCTACTCCATAAGCCTTCTCTTGAAGTTCAAAACTTCATCTATTTATAGCACTTTCTCCCAAAGTCTTTACTTGATGTACTTGGGCTTTTGGACTTTGTAATTCTGGCGATTGGACCTGGCACTTGGTGCTGAGCGTGAAAAGTGAGCGCCAATTATTGTGCGTACGCACCAAGGGTTATGAGTACGCTCCTTTGCAATTTTCACCAGTTGTGCGTATGCATGAAGGGTTGGGCGCACGCACAAGTCCAAATTTCTTCTTGAATTACTCATCAATGACGCTCACTTGCGAGCTTGAGTGCGAGCGCTGGGGGCGAGCGTGACATCTCCCAGGAGAGCGCTACGCTTGCTCAAGAGCATCACCCAAAGAGCGTTGTGCACATGAAGATTGGCGCTCTCCAGCAAGCTTGCTAGAGAGCGCCACTTGAGAGCGTGGCATTGAGCTTCCTTGGATTGTTCATCGAAGACGCTCTCTGGAGAGCTTGAGTGAGAGCGTGGTGAGCGAGCGTGACACTTCCAGGAGAGCGCTAAGTTTGCTCAAGAGCGCCCTTTGAGAGAGTGACATTGGCATTGTTGGTGATTGGCGCTCTCCAGCAAGCTTGCTGGAAAGCGCCCAAAACGAGCGTGACACTGAGGTTGGTGTGCTTGTCTTGGCGCTCTTGAGAGAGCTTGAGATGGAGAGTGGTGTATGCAAGTGGCACTCTCCAGCAAGCTTGCTGGAGAGCTAGTGGGGAGCGTGGGATAGCTTATGAGTGAGGCTTTTGACAAAGGTTGGCAAGGTGTGGTGAAGGTTGCTGAGGTTGGGCAAGGTTGTTGAGGTTAGTGACAAGGTTGGGGAGAGTTGTGACAAGGTGTGGTGTGGCTTGACGGTGTCAAGGCAAGGTGACAAGGGGTGGTGCTGTCAAGGCATGATGTGAAGTGGCGCTAGTGTGCGAGCGTGGAAGCAAGTGCCCTTCAATTTTAGTGCTGATTTTCCCCGCGACGCGTACCCGTCGTCCATGTGTACGCATCGTCCACGTGTACGCGTCGTCCTTGATTATGGCGCTCTCCAACAAGTGTGGACACGAGCGTGATGGCGAGCGCTGGGTCTTAGCGCTCTTGGAGGCGAGCGTTGCAACGAGCGTGGCGCTATCAGCCTTATCACGCGTACGCGTTGCCCACGCGTACGCGTGACCCTTGTATTTTCACCTTATGACGCGTACGCGTGACCCTTAACGAAGGCGCTCTTGGACAAGCACTGCAACGAATGCTAAAGGAGAGCGTTGATGCCTCTCAGGACTCTATATCTGTGCCCCTGTCACAAACCAAAAAAAGTGCATCAAAGTGTTGGTATTTCATGATTTAACTCAAGGTTTTCTATCCTATCCAAATGCATGAAATCACTTAATCAAACCATCTTTTAAATACCACTTCTTGCATTTTATAGCTCTTGTTGTTTCATGAATTAACCACAATTTCCATTTATTTTTTATGCATTACTTCATGCAGAGATATCTCATAAAATTTTATTGTTTATTAACTACATTTGCACAAAATAAGACTAAAAATTACTAATAATAACAAGTAAAACCAACAATGATACTCATGCATCCGAAGGCCAAAGAGATGCTTCAGTCTTGATAGACTCTTCCTTTCACAAAACGATGTCGTGTCCTATTCCAAAATGTAGCATTTTGTATCAATCCGTCCAGGGACCAATTTGTCCTAATGAAACACGTGGAACTTAATGGCTGACTCATCACAGTCATGCGACACATCACCTCTTTTTGTTAGTGGTTAACGGAGATGAGAAAAAAATGATCAATTTGTCTGACGCCAAAAAACGTTGAGGACTAACGGAGTGATTAATTTTAGTTGGGAACTAAAACGTCCACTTTAGAATTCCTTAGGGATCAATTTGGGTATATACTCTTCTATTAATTCATCATGTAAAATTTAACGGTGGTGTTTATATGTATTGTTCCTTCTGCTATGACATAAATAAAACATGTCACAACAGATAATAACTTTTGGAGCAAAACTTCACTTGTTTTAGTAGAATTCGTAATAAATAAAGAATAGTTGATAAACGTTATATGAAAACTATATCCTTTCCATACTTACGTGACAACAACGAAACATGCACTCCCAATTTTGTTTCATTTTGTACTATTCATTGATAAAAAATATATGTCCAATATTTATTATCGTGAATGATCTAATTGATATTTTTTTTTTCCTTCAAAAACTAATTAATCAAAGATCAAAATTCTTGAAAATCTAATTGTCACTTCCCTAGTAATCTTTTCATATTCGAGTCACTAATTCACTATGAGTGTTTTAATATGCATCCCAAGAAGAATTCGAATGTCTCTATTTTAATATCTTATCAGGGTCCATGGTTCAAATTGTAGCCTTTCCTGTATTTCTTTAAATTGTTTTCCCTTTTTCATAAAAAATTCTATTTTAAGTTTTGCAACAAAAGATGAACAAAATTTGCCTACCAAATACTAGATTAATAAGATTTTCTTATACAAGATCTTCATCTGCGGTTGCAAAATCTTCAAAATTGAAAGCTTATAGTAATTAAATGGGATAAGTATTGTTTTGGTCCTTCACGTTAAGGGTCGGAATCAAAACCGTCCCCAACGTAATTTTCGATTTAGAATCATACTTAACGTTTTTTTTTTTTATTAAAATCGTCCTTTTAATTTTTTTTGGACAAAAATACCCTCACCATTACCAGCACAATTACCTCCTCCACCAACACCAACACCGCCACCACAACCACCACCAGCACCACCACTAACACCAACACCAACAACCACAACCACAACCACCACCACCCCCACCAAGACCACCACCAAGAAAGCAGAAAACAACACCAAACAGAAATAGAAACAACACCAAACAGAAACAGAAAACAAGAAAGCAGAAGCAAGGTGTGAGGCGGAGGCGGCGAGGCGTGAGGCGGAGGCGGCGACGTGAGGCGGCGACGCGGACTTAAGGTTTAACTTGATTTTAAAATTGTCCCTAAGGTTTAACTTCTTCTTCTTCCCTTCCCCCTTCTTCTTCTTCTCTTCCCTCTCCGCAGGAGCAAAAATACTCGCGTTTTCTTTTTTTTTTTAATTTTATAATTTTTTTATTATAGGGGTAGTTTAGGAATAAATTAAAATTTTATTAGAAATGATGATTTTAAATTCAAATACGACTTTAAAGATGATTTTAAATCAAAATATACACCAGAGACAGGTTCGATTCCGACCCTCAACGTGAGGGACCAAAACAATACTTATCCCTAATTAAATCTTTTCGTGCTTTTAATCATTTGCCCCCACACAAGGTACAATATTGAATAGAGGAAATTCTGCATTGTTGTGTACTGAGAGATGAGAGATGGGGAGATGAGAGAGATGAGAGAAATTCAACAATTCGACATATAAAAAGTTCACTATAACATTTGTATCAAGGTTGCATACCAATACTAAGAGAGGTTTTAAAATAACTAATAAATTAAAGGCAAAAACAAGAAAATAAAATGAAAATACTAGGGTAAAGAACCTACATAAATTACAAGTGTCCCCAAAGGTGCTACCATCAATTTCTTAGAGCTGTAAGAATTGATAACAGAGAACCTAGTTACTAGTATTACTGATATAGATCATGGAGCAGAAAAATATAGTAAAGCACCAAATGATGAGATGGTAAGCATGTCGTTAGAAACTCAAATTCCCATGGTTGTTTTTATCAACATCCACAAATCAGTTCAAAGAGTTACAAATGAGTATGCAATAGATAAGAGCACCTATGACAGACAAAGCAACAGGGCCAAAGCCACCACAAAATTGACAAAAATATTACAATGCCACAGGGATCATCAACTTGACAAGTAATAACACAAGTGCAGATGTCATGGCGGATGATGGAATAACCAAGGAGCAAGCGGCAGAAGCACCAGAAGAAAGCGCGCTAATAGGACCATTTGCCGGCGGGAATCCTGGAAGACCTGTTGTTGAAGGAACCACTGAGGATTTGGGCGTTCCTAGACCGATTCCATCTGATTGAGGTGCTGGTGCTGGTGCTAGTTCTGAATCTCTCCTTATAGATGTAGGTGGGGCAATGAGAGGGGGGAATTCCCTAGACCCTGCAGCATCATTGAAAATATATTTAGAAGACATCTAAAAACTTGCATTTTTTTTTCAGGGTGAGTTCGGGAGAGTGGGAAACAGATTAAATCAGGAATTACAATCTACAAAATAGACCCTTCTTGACCACCCCACCAGCCTCTAGAACAAATTAAAGATTGCTATACTTCCCGCATTCACCTTAATCTCGATAATAATGCTAGACAATACTAAATTTAAGCTCCTCTAGTTTCCACAAACAGTTTCTACTTCAAGTTTGCATACAGCGTTCATCACAGAGTATAGGTGTCGTGTGTTTAGACTAGGTATTTTCAGGTTTCAAACAACTTAGAATCTTCATATCACTTGAGCAGCTTTCAAGTTAAAAAGAAAGAAGTTATATTTCAAAATTAACCAGCTTCCAAATGTTCAGGCTAAGGATAATATAATGAACATAAAAATGACAGAAATTCAGACATCCAACATTTTGTACTTTTGTCCCCTCAATATTGAGGCAACTTCAAGCAGTGGAATAGAAAACCTAGCAGTAGCACTAAAATTTGCTGGCGTTCCACCTAATGTAAACCCAAAATGAAGAAGAATTCCATTTTTCTTTTCTTAATTTGACAACAGAACAATTCATTTATAATCGGTGTAATGGAAACATGATTAGAAATGAAGAATGCAATCTTATGACACATTTGGAATCTAAATATATAAATTGTTGTTACAATCTGACCTGGACATCGAGGTTGAAGGGATGGTGTCAACCTGCAGGTTGGCAGGAATGAACGAATAAACTTAAAAGTGCAATCAACAAAATAGATACTACTGATATCTATCAACGAGGAAAGCAGGTGCAACGAGTATAAACATACATTGTCATTATGGTTCCATTAACAATGCCATCATAGTTACAAGAAGTAACATTGCAGCCGCCACTACCTTGTTGGATCGTAACATTCCCAAGCATAAGATTGCTGTTTTTACATTGCATGCTGGAGCAAGAAACAGCCAGCGAAGCCGGCATACAATACAAACTGCAGAAAGAGTGAAAAAACCCAAATGCACTATAGTTAGAAACAGAAAATTTCGAACCTCCATGTTTACCCTCATACCAAACTTGTGAACCTAGAAGAGAATCTAAAATTATTTACAAGGAGGAAATAACTATATTGCAAAACACAAAAAAAATGACAAAGGTGCCAAGTAAGTACTTAAGATCCCGCGGTCCACAGCTACACTGCACACAATGCCCTGCTGTAATGGCATAACTTCCATTGGGAACAAGCAAGCCAAAATCAGAAGAAGATCTTGGGAAATTTGAAGCACAAGCTACAACAAGAAACAAATACTGTTACCAATTGAATTGAAGAACGAGTCACAAGCAAGGACCAAAACATATACATAACGAATTCAAAAAAAAAAAAAACATCAATCTAAAAATGTTGACAAACACAAGCCTAAAACTCAAAATTGATGAGTAATATTGGGTGTGCATTGGATTAAAATTCCTTCCAAGTCCCCATTTTAGAGAAAGGGCTTTACCAAACCACAACATCAACCCGAAATTGCATAGCCAATTCCTTAAAAACGTTTTTCTTTTCTTTTTAATAAACGCAATTACAAAACAGACCCTAAGAAAACAAAAATTCCTAACCACCTATATATACAAATCAAGGATCACAGCAACAAAAGAGAGGTAACCAAAACAAACCAATCATAATCCAAAACAGGAAATTTTACCCGGAATTGGAATGGCAAGAATATCACCATCAGTAATAGCAGTACTTCCCATGGCATTAACATCCATCAAATCAGTTAAAGTAGTGAAATACCTGGCCGCAATAGCAGCCAAAGAATCAACAGGCTGAACCACATAGGACATGTAAATCGCTGGAAGTGAATTATCAGTGCCATTAAAACAAGTACAAGGAAGAGGCACCAGAAGGCTCTGACCCACATCAAGAACCGAAGGGTCACTTATGGAGTTAGCCTCCGAAAGCTGGTCCGCAGATACCAAACCTCCATATACAGAGTCTGCAATGGAAGAAAGCGTGTCCGAAGGGCGAGTCCTGTAATGCGTTGAAACCGATTTTCGGATCCCGTCGACGCAGGAGCATGAAATTGGAACCTTGATGAAGAGCTTGGAAGGGAGAATATGGTGCTCCACGTCAGGGTAAGATATGTCGATGGCGTTTGCGGTGAGGAGAGAAATAGGGTCGATTTGAAAGAGTGAAGCTACCTCGGAGACTTTAAGGTCGGTGTAGAGTGTGTAGCCTAAGAGCGCGTTGCATGAGTCGTTGTTGGTGCAGGGTTCTATGGTGGATTTGCATGTTGCTGGTTTGGGAGCTGTGAGAATCTGCAAGAGTAGCAAGAACAAAGTGCAGTGAAGAATGGTGTCTTGCTTTGGCATTCTTAGCATAAAAAAAGTGAATTTCTTTTTCGGGATGGAGATTTTCTAGGGTTTGTTTGGAAGAAGAAGAAGGAGAAGAGTGCTTGAATGGGGTGAAAAAAAGGAGCTTGGTGTGTTTTTTCAAAAGGAGTTAAACCAAACAGGGTACAATGTGTGTCGTATAGTTGCTCTGCAACGTGTTTAAGTGGAGAGAAGAAAAAGGGTTTAGGGTTTTCTGCGTTTTGTGTGATTGGGTTGTTGGTTTTGTTTGTTCCAGTGAGAAGGAAGAGTGTTGGAGAGTGGAAAAGGTTTTGATTTCAGAGTGAAAGAGAAAAGAGAGAAGAGAGAGAGGTTTGAGTGAGTGAGTGAGTAGGAGACAGGTGGGTTGCATAGTTAGAAGGACAAGGACAGGGACAAGAGGGTCACACACTAGTCACATTCTCTGTCATAGAGAAGAGATTTCTCCATTACTAGATGTGCTGGACTATTTTGTCCCTCTCCCCAAATCATTATATCTAAGATTGCAATTATTATTATTTTTTACTCGCTATTATAGAGAGAAAGAGAAAGAGTAGGAATGTAAACTATATTCAATAATTAATATAAAATGATTTTTTCAGTTGAATTGATTGAACCATTCAACTAATATATCATTTTTGATAACCGATTCAATTTTTGAAATTTTGAAAAAAATTCTGCTTTATTATTTGGAAATTATTTTTTTTTAAAATTCATTTTTCACTTGTCCTTTGGCATGGTTTAATAAGACGGGGATGTTTTAGTAATTTGGCAGTTTTCCTTTTTCGTTTTTGTGGTCAATCAGGTATGGCCCACGTTCATATTATGTGGGTTCGTATAGTGTTCCTTTTCAGGGATTTGAGTTAGGAATTTATGGGTTTCTTGTTGCCTTGGTATACACCATAGCACCAATTTGATACCTTGCCTATGGTTACCCAAGTCGGGAAAAGCATATTAACAACAGAATTTTAGGTTTAGAACAACAATTTAGAAAACAAGGAAATCTTTACTAGGCAAATATTCTCTCGTAAATATATTTTTTTAGTAAAGTACGATTTACCTCGTAGAGAATACAATATGGCTTAAGAATGATATTTCATGATTGTGATTACATTATGTTCTATACATTTCATAACAGTTTTAAAATATATATTATTGTAACATGTTATATATACACTAAAATTAATCACTAACAAAAAATATATATTATTTAATTTATTTTAATATACATTATATATTGCAACGTATATTTAAATGATTGATTTTTTTATTTACATCATAATTGTTTATTTATACTAGTAAGACAAAATAACTATAGTGCACTACTAACTACTATTATTATTAGGGGTGGCAAAACGGGTCGAATCTGTCGGGCCGATCTGCTAAACCCGCTAAAAAGGCGGGTCGGGCTAGGATTTGGAGCCCGCTAAATTAAAAAAACTCGCCAAACTCGC
>NC_029791.2:119002719-119016174 GCF_000816755.2 Arachis ipaensis | reverse complement strand
AGCGGGGCAGGCTAGCATTTTGAACCCATTTTAATTGGCGTAGCGGATCGGTCCGTCCTGTTTATGGAACGGGACAGGTTGGGGCAGGCCGGCCGCTTTGCCATCCCTAATTATTATTGTTGTTATTGTTATTGTTGTTTTACATGAGAGGAGAGGTTCAAATTCGAGACATCTGATTCAAAATTTCTAATCATCTATGAGAGAAACAAATGCCACATGATCCGGCTAAGGGATAACTACTATTTTTAAATGTAAATAATGTGGTTTAGTTAAGCGCCTAAATCAAAACTAATAACATGCACAATGGCGGGAACTAAGCGGTGTTCCCTCCAAGTATTTCTAACAAACTTCAAGTCCCATTCTCTCTCCAATTTCCCCAAATTCATAAAACCCTAAATCGAAGAATCTCAGTCATACAGTGATGGAGGACCTCGTCACGGAGGCCAGTCCTGGCAAGGCCGCCACGCCGCCTCCACCGCGCCGCAGCGTCCGGCGGAGGCTGGTCCAGTCTACTCTGTTTCCTCAGAAGCCACCTGAGCACAATGCGAAGGACAACGACGATAAAGGCAACGAAAATGACGACGAGTATTGTCCCTCTAGCAAGAACAAGAAGAGGAAGCGGAAGCCGAAGCCGAATCCGAAGCCGAAGCTCACTCCTCCTGAAAAACCCTCCAAGGTCGATCTTCTTCTTCAATTTCAATCAGTTCTCGCATTGAAATTCAGATTCTAATTGCGTGAATTTTTTTGGTTCTGAGCAGAATAGCACGCCGAAGAAGAATGCATCAGCTAATGGGAACAAGAGGTCAACTTCGAAGCAAGTGTTAACTGATTCTGACGAGGTTGCGACACATGTTCCTGATTTACGGTTAGAGGCAAAAATCTCAGCTGAGGTTGGTGTGGTAGTTCTTGCATTGTTGGTTCTATAAATTCTCTGCTATGATTAGAGCTAGCATTTTTGTGGGATTATATGTTTTGAATTGTGTGAAATAGCAACTAGGTAAAAACTTGTGCCATGATTGTAACTCATTGAAGACAACCTGAAAAAATCTTAGATATGACTAGCAATCTGACTTTATTTTTTGGGTTCCATATCTATTGTGACCAGGAAAATGCGAGACTGTTTGCAGGACGGCAAATACATCCGTTTTTTTCCTCATGGAAGGCCGGGAAAAAATCTCAGGAGCAGGCTGAAATAGGAAATAAATTTTGTGCACATAAGAAGGATAGTGAAGCAATTACATCTGGTCCTATCCATGTATTTGAAAACGTCCAGGTAAGGTACTTTTGCATATGATTTGATATTGCTTTGTTATACCAAAGAGCTTTATCTATATTACCTTGATCTCTGGATTTTATATTTTCACAATGTTAATTTTTTAAGTTGGGCATAACATTATCATGCAGGAGGATACGTTATGCCTTGACTGGAGAAACTGGACCTTTTTGGGAAAGGATAACTATGTGAATTATGCTCCTGGAAGTTATGATGATAAGACTCTTAGTGCTTTGGATACTTCAGGTGTTTCAATTTCTCATAATGCATTGACTTCGTCAGATAGACTCTCTATCCAGCCAGAAAACGTTCAGGCAACATCACTGTCAGAAAACTTAGCCATGCCAGCAAATGAACAAACAAATTTTCCTCAAATGCTAAAAGATGCTGAAGTGGTACATAATTTGTTTTATATTTTGTTATTTCGATAATGAATCTATTCTATACATAGTAATCTGTCCCCTTTGCACATTAGCTGCATGTGGGTAATCCGTGGAATCTAGTGTATAGCCACTAAATGTGTCTGCTCTTTTCCTGGGTTATTGACCAAAAAATGCTCTTAGGACTTGAAAGTGGATGAGTCTGTTACTTTTTCTGGGCAAGCTCACATTTTCAGAAAGTCATATGCTGATCCACTCAGTAAATTTCTGCAAGAAAGGTAACCAAATGCCACATCCATTCGCCCAATATCTTCATTGCAATATCATATGGGCAATTAATTCTTTCTTATATCCATTTTACATTTATTTCACGGTGTTCCTTGTGTTGCAAATGCTGCTTAGAAATACCTTTTTCCTATCTTTATTTTTTTGGAACTTATCAAATACATAATAAGCTGGGTTTTTTCCTGTCTTCTTATTTTTGGATGAAATAAACTGGTTAGGATATTTTTTTATCAGAAACTCCTTAATAGGAACAAAATCAACGCCGGAGTAAATAAACATTTAAGAAACCTATGTTTAATGGAGTGAATCATTTCCTATTTAGGAGAAGAAAATAGGAGGAATTTTGGTGTAAATCTCGCCTACATAAGTATAATCTGATGTAAATAGGTTCCCTTGGTTGTTTAACGATTGAATTTGTTAACAATTAAGGATAAAATTCGTGTACTTTGTAAGATAGTTATGGTATCTTTTTTTGGTTAAATATGCTCTGGGTAGTTGGGTTGTAAGCTCATTTCCAGGAACTGAGGCTTTCATTTTTATTATTCATTTTAGTATGAAGTCTTACTACCACAACTGTAAAGATAAGGCTGAGAGCAGCTTATGGACATACAAGTACAAGCCAACAAAGGCCACCGAGGTCAGACATTTTTAAAAGGTGTATAGTTGCATTTAAGTTTCTATAATCATAACTTCTTTTCTTTTTCAATATCTGGTTATAGGTTTGTGGTAATGATGAGTCGGTCAATTTTTTGCGTGACTGGTTACAACAATGGCATGAAAGACGTTACCAGGGGAGGAAGAATTCCTCTAACAGGGATAAATGGGACATGCAAGATGGTGATGATGATGATGATGGTGATTATAAATGTTCTCTCAGTGATTATGATTCAGAAGATCTAACTGAGGAGGATTCCCTGCACAATGTTCTTTTAATTACAGGGCCAATAGGGGTGGGTGGGAATCTACTTTAGCAAAACTTAGTTACATATTTTGTTCACTGTTAGCACCTCTTATTTATATTGGCAGCTAATGCATGAATCTATGATATTGCAGAGTGGCAAGTCTGCTGCTGTCTATGCTTGTGCTCAAGAGCAAGGGTTTGAGATTTTTGAGGTATCACTATTTATCACTATCCTATCAGCATTTTTCTTTTTCAGTGTGTGCACTTATAAATAAAACATTTGTTTCCTTTGTTTTCCATATATGGCCAAATATATTAAAATTTAAAGCTTTTACTGCCGTAACAGCTCAATGCATCGCATTGTCGAAATGGGCCTGCTGTCAAACAGTATTTTGGAGATACTCTTGGTTCGCTTGGTTTCAAAAGGTTTGTTAATTTGTCCTGCCATGTTTGCTGACAAGTTATGATCTTCTTCAGCTGAGTCGTTCTGCTGGACTTCAGTTTCCTCATATTATGTGCAAGTTTTCACTTCTTCCTCCAATATTTTGTTTGCTTAGATGAGCCTTTTTCCCTCCTTTTTTTGAGTACCACTGCATGACATATTTCATAGGAAATCAGTACTTCACTGAACTTGGGGATGTTGATGCTCTTGTACAGATCAAATGTTATAGAATAAAAAATTCTCTACCGGATTGCAAGTAGTAGTGGATTATTGTCGCAAACTTAAAAAAGTTTTTTCTGTTGTCATTATGTCGGTGGGTGGATATTTACAAGCTTTAGAATGCTTCTATCTAATGGAAGAAAAAAGAAAACAGTTACATGCTAAAGAAGCTTGTAGGAATTGTTGAATGAAGATGAAATTAAGCATGAAGAAGTTTGTTATAAGCTTTTGATTGGGGGCTGAACTGGTTCCTTCCTTTCAATCTTCAATGAGATATGTAAACCAAGAGTGGGTATAATGAAAATAAGACCATCTAACTTCTGATTAAACTTCTTTGTTACATGATGTTCATTGTGTGAATCCTGGATTAGTGAAATCAGGCTACTTATTGTGTAAAAAGCTATGCATGCAAGCTGTTTTTTGGTAATATTTCTTATTTGATGTAAGTATTCAGGTTACCAGAAGACATTGAAAGTTCACAAAAGAAAACAATGAAATTATCCCCTGCTATGGCTTTGCCCAAGGATAAAACAGCTGATGAGATGGATGATGGGATGGTTGAACTAATAACCATATCTGATGATGAAGCTTGTGGCCCTGCTGGAACATCACAGAAGTTACCTTGCAAAAATAGTGTACTTACATGTCATAAAGTCCAAACTTTAATTCTAATTGAGGAGGTAGACATCCTTTTTCCTGAAGATCGCGGATGCATTGCTGCCATACAACAGATTGCTGAGACAGCAAGGGGGCCAATAATATTGATCAGCAATAGTAAGCTGACTAGATATACCTCTCTTATTCTTCACATATCTTTTATCAATTTGTTGATGTTTATAAACACATTTTTGTAAAATAGGTGATGATCCCCGCCTGCCAGATAATTTTGATAGGCTCAATCTTTCTTTCTCGTTGCCATCTCCTAAGGAGTTGCTTTGCCATTTGTACAAGGTATGTGCTTAAGCTTAATAGTTTCCCTCCTCTCCCACAAAAAGGAGGGGAAAAAATTGAAACCCTAAATTATAATGATATACATTGAATGACATGCAGGTTTGTGTCTCTGAAGGAGTCAACATCCATCCTCTTTTACTGGAGAAGTTTATACAGTCTTGTAATGGAGATATCAGGAAAACCATTATGAACCTCCAGTTCTGGTTTCAGAGAATGCAATTTAGAAAAGGTGGGTTTCTCATGTTCATTGACTTTGTTGGTGATATGTAATGGTTATTTTCATTTTATAAGACCATAATCATTAAAATTTTGGTTAACTTTTTATTTGGTTGTTCTACAGTGAAGACCTGCTGGTAGGAAGTTTTAGCTTGTACATACTACATAGCTGAGGGAATATGCTGTTATATACACTTAATGACTATTGCATAAGTTTTTAGAAGTTAAGAGTGGCCACATCCAAGGCTAAGATTGGTTAAGTTATTGTGCGTGACCTCAAGATAATTGAAACATTTATTTTTACCTCAAGATAGATTCTTTTTGTTTGCAAGAGTTCCCCTTCTTGTGATTGCTGTAAGAGTGACCTTTTTGGATCAGTGACAACATCTACTCCCTCTCTCTCTTTTATTCCTGCATAAGTTAACTATAGGGTTAAGGAACAATGTAGACTAGTGATTGAGATTGTAACATCCGTATGGCTTATTATAAATATTTACTATTCTGGTTTGAATTGTTCTTTCCTAAGAAGTCTTCAGGAATTTACTCTGGCAACCTTTTTACATATATTTGCCATGTTTTGATGTACATGCTTAGGGGGATCAATATTAGTTATTCATAATTCCATTTATCTTATTATCACTGTATTGCTATGCAAGAACTTGATCTTCCTCTTTCCTGTACAGATGGAAAAGCACAAACAGGTTGTGGCTCACTTCCATTTGATCTTGAGCTTGGCCATCAAATCTTACCAAAACTAATTCCCTGGGATTTCCCCTCAGAATTATCTGAATTAGTTGAAAAAGAACTTGCAAACTCAATATCTATAACAGAAGAAAACTCTAGGTTGCAAGGTATGCAAAATGATTTAGATGCGCATGATATGGAGACTGATTATATAGAGGCCAAGAAGTTGGAGATGATTAAGAGGAATGAGACTACAGCTGACTATACTGAGCTTGAAATTCAATATAATATTTCTGAGATTTCTGATTCTTTTGGATCCCCACAAGCTTTGCCAACACAAAATGGTGGTCGACGGAAACTTATAGTGATGTCCTCTGATTCTGAGGATGAGGATCCAAATAATGTACATCTGCAATGCACTCATGATGAAGCTGACAAGAGCCAATCCCTCAATGATAATAATGAATCTCCCTCTAAGTTTCAATTGAATGAACATCACTCTGGCACGTCATTTCGCAAATTGGTTTGTTCTGAATTGGAGGATCAAGAGGAGGAATTTTTTAGATTTTCAGAAACAGCTAACACATGTGAATCATTAGATATATCCTGTGTGCCAGAGTCAACCTATGTTCCTGAAACTGCAATAGAGAATGAAATAGAGACAATGTCTGGGGCAGTGTCTTCTGGGCATCCTGCTGTTCCGCCAGAAATTTCAGTGAATAATGAGTTGAAACCATTGGGTGTTCGTAGGCGGTTAGTAAAATTTCCAGAAAATCCATGTTTGTTGGTTAATAATGGATTTCCAGAATCCCCTTCAAAAGAGGCTGTGCAAGATTTCTATAATGAAAATCCCGAAACTGCAATTGTCCACGTGATGGACGAGTGTAGTCGTGTGGATTTCCAGCTTAAGTCAAAGTTTGTTGAGTCCACTCCGATGATAGAGACAGATACAGTACAAAAATTGTGGAGAAATCTCCGTGAGTGTCAAACAGATTTAGGACGGCATGCCACGTCGGAGCAGCTAGGCGCATTTGAAGTGGTTAAACTGGTTAGCGAGCTAAGCAATCTAATTTCAGAAGCTGATTTGTTTTTTGATCACTGTGGACAATGTGTAAGTGCCTTGCGCTTAAATAAAAGTTGTTATTCTCCCCCCCCTTCTCCCCCGTCCCTTATTTTTTAATTGTAGTGTATAGGCACTCAGTTATATATACGAATGTGCAGGATGTTATGGAACCTGCAATGTCCTTGTCTGGGGAAGCCACAGCTAGTTGGTATGATGAGGAAATAATGATGTCCACTGTTGCTGTTTCTGGGTTTTGCTTTTATGTTAATCGTATAGCAGATGAAGGATCAAAGTTAGGTTTTGAGAACAAGGTTGATTTAACTTCTGAGATGTTGGCTTCCACAACTAATATTATGACATTGGGGAAATTATCCAGAGCAGATCTCACAAAAAGCACTGATATCTATACCGGAAAGGAATCAGAGTTGGACAACCCAGTTCATGATGTGCATAAGAGGTATATGGTCTTGCCTTTCATCTATAGTTGGTGCAAATTCAGCATGTTTTACCTTTTTCTGTTCTGTTAATTATATTTGGGCATGTTGTGATGTCAATTCTTACTATGGTAGCCTTCTATGCAGTGAAAACAATACATCTCTGTTCAACATCATCCAGTCTATTGTTCCTGCAAGAATATCCTTGGTACTGAAAGGTGTTGCATTCAATGAATATCTATCTTCAATGCGCCAAATTTCAAGATCAGAAGATTTCCGAGTTTCACAAGGTGTTAGGAGACGAGGAAGGTACATGTTTGCGAAGCAAATTCAATCTTCTTTTTTTCCAGCATTGTGATTCATTAGAAAATGTTAACCAGGTATCTGAGTATTTGATCAATTACCTGATGCTTGAATGCAGGGTGCGGGGCAGTCAACATTACTTGAGTAAATGTACAATGTTATCTCCTGAAGATATATCATTAGTGAGTGAACGTGATTTCTGCAAAAAGATTTCTTCACAATGTACAGCGAACGAGGAAAACAAGCATACATGATTAAATTTTATTGATAGCTTTTGTTCATTCTATGATATATTCGCTACACAAGCAACTAGAAGTTGCTGAATGATCGACACAGGACGAGGTCCGCGAAACTTGTTTTTGCCCCTGATGATTATTATGGTCAATTTATGGGGCAGAGATTGTAAATTGAACTAGTGGTAGCACATAGTTGCAGTAGCAGAGGTGGAAATTCTGAAAATAACTTGTACTTGCTCCTTTTTTGTAAAGCTTAGGTGATTCTTTCTGTTCTCTCTTTTATTTTTATGTGAAAGCTTGATTAGTCAGTCATTGTTTTTGTAAGCAGGGAACCATAATCCGTCTGATATTACCGAACCATATGATGAATTAAGAAATTCAAGATAGCATAATATTTTATTGCCAATAGGTATATATAATGAATGCAAATAGTAGGCTGCATTTTATGGTTAGTATAAAATATACAGGATTAAGTCTTTATATTATGGTTAGTATAAAATATACAGGATTGAGTTATGTCTTAGCATCATATTTGGTTTAAGATAAATATGGAGATTAAAGAGTAGATTTGAAATTTGAAAAGTTAAATGAGTATTTTTAAAAAGAAATATTATTAAAGTGTTAGGTTCCGTTCTTATAAATTTCAGTCTTCTATATTTTCATTTTTTTGAAAATATTAAAGGGATTGAAATTGTATTTTGTGACCGAAATTTTAGCTTTAATCTTTAGTTACCAAATACAATACTCAATCTTAATCCTAGTCTCAATTTTTTAATTTTAGTTTCAGAAAACAAATACAGCCATAATGTTTTAATGCCATCAGGTAATATAATAAATAGAAATAGTAGAAATTGTATATTTAGAACTGAGTAAGTCTATAATGTTAAAAGGTTAATTACTTTCGAATCATGGAATGTGAGACTATACAAAGAAATTAATTCATATATATATGTTGCACATTCAATTTTCCTTTAGAAAAATCGGGTACTAAAATTGAATTTTATCTTTTTTATCATAAACACTTTTTACACTTTTATACAATTATTTATGTTGATATTGTTAATTATATGTTGTTTTCAAATTAATATTGGAATAAGTCTCAAAGAAATGGCCACTACTCATACTTACCTAAAAAGTCCCAAGTTCAAGTCTTTCAATTTTTGGGTAAAAGAAAAAAAGTTTCAAAGAAATGTCAATTCTTAATAACGGAAATATAGTAGATGCAATTATTGCACAAAGACGGAAGACATGCATGCAAGAAAGAAAAAGAAAAAACAAAGGAAAAAAAAGAAGATAATATAATTGCTGTAATTTGTAACATTGAAATTTGAACAAGCGAAAAATGATAGAATTTATTATTTTTTTGTTAATATTTTTAACTACTAATTTAATTCTTTTAGTATAATAATTTAACAATATATTTTTAATTTATATTTTTTAAAATTGTTGATTAACTACTTATAAAAAATAATAAATTTTGCTCACTTTATGATATTTTTCTTTGAACAAAATGAGTAAAACAAGATGCGATAAGACAAAATAACTATACTACATCTACTGAAAGCATACCTTTTCTCAGAGACATGTATTATATATAACTTTGCAAAAAACTTGATGAATAATACTAAAACAACTTCTTATAATATGTCATAAATGTTGAAATGTAGTCTCTTAAAGTATTTTCTAGAGAGAAAAAAACACACACACACAACTGTTTGTGATTAAAAGTTATAATAAATAATTTTGATGATAAAAGAAAATATTAAATGATCAATATTTTTTTTTATTTGAACTAATAATAGTCAATTTTCTTATTTTTGTTTCACTCAATTATTATTCTTCAGAAAAAAATTCTAGTCTTTCTTTTTCTTTTTTCTTTTTTCTCTTTTATCGCTTTTGCCATACCATACCTGCCAGACTCCTTCAGGCCTGGCACTCTCAAATGTATCTTTACCATAGAGAGTGCTATGAATCATGATTGCCATCAGTCTTTTTCTTTTTTCTTTGGGGATCACCATCACAAATAGAAATATCAAATACACCTTGCTATGCTAAAAGTTTTGGAAGCATTTCACAAGTATTATGGTATTGGAAAAATTTCAAGTGTATCGAAAATACTGGTGTTCCAGTTGTTTTAACCGTTGATTTCAATTAATATATATTATATATAATTTTTATAATTCAGATCAACGGTTAAAACAACTAGAACACCGGTGTTTTCGGTACACTTGAAACTCTTTCGTTGGGTATTAAGTATTTTAATATTTTTAGTCATTAATCTTAATCATGTATATATTTTAGGAAGAGCTTTTAGTATATCTGAAATATCAGTGTTCTAGTTGTTTTAATCGTTGATTTAAATTATAAAAAAAATATATATAATATAAATTAATTGAAATTAACGATTAAAATAACTGGAACATCGATATTCTCCAGATACACTACTTGAAATTTTTCTTATATTTGATGATTGAGGTTAGATATGTGTAAAATGTTTCCAAAAATTTTTATTCAGGCCATGATTTTACTTTTTTTTTTTTAGGTAAAATACTATGTAAACAACGGATTTAATAAGAAATACAAGATCTTTTGAAGCATTTAAAAATAGAATGGATATTTCAGGGAGAAACTCATCCTATAAAATCCACAACCACAACACATCATGATGAACACCATCAACAACCAAAATCAAAACTAGCTAAAAATTCAAAATCATTGATCCACATTAATCCTCAACGGAACCAGACACCGATCCCAATACTAAAGACAGAAAAAAAGGACCTGAAATCTTGTATCCGCGACAGAAAACACTACACCACAGTTATTTGTTTACAAAATACAAGATATAATAGATTCTTTAGAGAGTATTTTTCTTTTCAAAACTTTTATATAGTGTATACATTATGCATTATAATATTAAAATTCTGGTACACTTAGTAATATAAAAAGTTAAAAATGAAATTGCAAAGATTGGTCAAGTAGGAATATTTGGACCCAATAAGGAGAATTTGATCCATGAAGCTGTGTGGTTTTATTTTGGATTTATGGTATAAATAATATCAGAAATATTCGAGAAACAAAAAACTAATTCGATACTTGTTTAAAAGGACGAATAAATTGATTACTTGATTAAGTCAAATTAGTTAAAATATATGTTAGCTATATTCTAATGATAAAATGAGAATTTAGTTAAGAATTAGTTATAAATGTGGTGAGAGGTATAAATATATTTAACTATGTTTAACTTTGATAGTTAGTATTAAATAAAAGGGGACCACTGAAATGATGAAATGGAAATTAAAAGCAATGTGTACGTCTTTTGCAGTTGCATAACCATATATGTCTAATTATACATCATATGTTACGTTGATGCATTAACTCTCATAGGGGGGTCATTGGGGTGCATAAATATTGGTGTATTATTGCACTTAAATACAGAATAGAGACTATAGAGTGGTGAATTGTGGAAGGAAGGTGTATTGTCTCTACCATTATTTAATTTGATCCACCATTTATGGAATATCATTTTAATGAGTTGACAACCAAATTACCATATTTCACATCTCTTATTCAATTAAGCTTTTGGAACATTTCGTTGAGGGAGGGAAAGCAAGGTAGGAGAGATCAGATATCATTTCATGGCTAAGGCATTTATGGTGAATAAGTGAAGTTTGGAGAGGTAGTTTTGACATTTGGACAAGTACTAAGGTTAAGTTTAATTTGTGTTTTAATTTTTTGTGTTTTTTATTACATATATATATTAATTATATTACTTAACCTTATGGAAGCAAGGCCAAACGTGGCATACATGCATATATTAATATATATATAAACAAGACACATAATCCATTACATTCAATCATCAAAACATCTTTATCCCATATTTGTTCCTTTCATCATTGAACTCATAAGAAAAGAAATAAGGAAAGGGAAGGCCGAAGCATGCAAGAAAGAAAACCGTAACCCCATCGAATTTTTGATTTCGATTTCTTCATATCCGTAATTCCAAAGAAAAATCTAATCCGATAAAAGTATTCGTATCCTTCTCCTCTACGTGTTGGCGTTACTTTTGTCCGGTGGAAGTCGACGGTGACGTAACTCCCCTATCCCTTGAGTTTGGTTAACTGGAGTTCTAGGAAGCATAGACGATTTCTGACGTTTTCTCCTTCAGCAGCTCGGTCAAAAAGCTTCTCCGGAGCTTTCGATATACGAAGGTAGGGGGTTTAACTTAAACGATTTTAATTTAAGAATGCCCATAAAGTTTATTGAGTAATTGCAAATAGTTTTAATTGTTGTGATTAGTTGATTGGCTATATGGATGTTGAATTGTGGGCTGTGGATTGATTGAATATGTATTTGATTTCTTGATTGAAAAAAGGTTGAAAATGGTTCAGTTGAGCGGGTAGGCAACCGACACATGAGCTCATGGCCTGCGTTAGGGATAGACATGCATCATGTTGTTTGCACATTTGCATTTGATTGCGCTTGCTTGTCTTATTACTTTGTGATTGTATTGTTTGTCTTGTTGTGACTTGCTTGTACTTTGAATTGAATCTCTTGCTTGCACTACTTGTTTGTGAGTGTATTTAAGTGATTACGAGTTGACATTTAACTGAGGATTAACTATGTGGCTGAGAGACAGAAAATGTGACTAGTTTTATATTTAAAATTTGTTTTGAGTTTAGAAATTTAAAGAAAAGTAATTATTTATACGAAGTAGAAATAAAAGTATTTCCAAAGGTTTAACAAAATAGTTTTGCTAAGTAAGTTAATTATTTGCATTAAATTCATTACTTTTACGGCATTCCCATTCCCTACTGAGAACGTGTGGTTTGTTCTCACCCCAAATTCTTCCACCCTTTCAGTGACACACGTTCGAAGATTCAGTTAGAAGATGCAGACGACTAGTAGATTTACTTGTGATTCCTGTTATTTTTATAGAGTTCCCTTGCCCTTGTTGTTTTAAGTTTTATTTTATCCAGAGGGATAGGTATTGTATTTGAGTTTTATATTAAATTCATTTGTATAGCATTTATTATTATTATTATTATTATTAATTGTGTGATTTTAATTACTACAAATAATTTTCTGATATTTTTTTATAAACTGAAACGCGATATCGACGTAAAGGCTCAATAGTAAATTTATAATAAAGGAAATCAGGTCCGTAACGCCTTACTTTTGGTACGATCATGACGTGCTAAAAGTTAGGGTGTTACATGAATTGTTTATTAAAAAAATATTATGTATACACATAAAATTAATCTCTAAATTAATCATCATATATTTATTTTTTAATATATATTTTATATTTTAATATATATTTTATATGAGTAATTAATTTTTTGTGTGTATATATAATATAATTATTTTTCTATTTTTATATTTTTGAAATGTATGAAGTTTAACTTAAACCCTCTTTCATATCATCAAAACCTATCACAACTAAACTAATTCTATTATTTATATCAATTTGTTATCATATTTATATTGTATTACATAATGAGAATATTAGAATCTAACACTTTTAAGAATTTGATGGTTGTGGCATGTGTGGTAAATAAGAGAAGTTTAGTAGGTTAGAATGGTAATTTAGCGGAAGCGTGGAGTGTCAAGTTGAGCACTTGAGTTGGTTCAGCGAGCAATTCGGGGAGCAATAATTTGAAGGTACGACTGTGAGGTTCGCCACAGCACTTTGCATTACACCACTCCAAAAACCAAACCAAACAAAATCCATTTCACGAGGGTCCTTCTTTTATTGTTTTCTGACACCCTTCATTTTCATATCTAAACTCATTTTTAATAATCCTTTTTTTTTTCTACACTATAGATATCCTAATATAGTAGGTCAAAAATTAATTCGTCGCAAGTCAAAACTTAATTTAAGAATTTATTGTTAGTCAATGAGTTACTATATGTATAAAGTAAAATTCGAATTTTTGATATCTTTTTAAGCAGACTAGTAGACTAACTACTTTTATTGATTTTGTTATTTTTTATCATCCTTTAGTTAATAAGCAAAATTACATTGACGTTATTATACTACTTTTTTTAATATTTTCTATATT
>NC_029791.2:118998598-119002620 GCF_000816755.2 Arachis ipaensis | reverse complement strand
TTTTATGAGTATTTTTGAGAAAAAAATAATTTACCTTAAATAAAAAAAATTTGGTATTTTAAAATATTTTCAGATTTGTTATTATTATAGACTGTCAGGTCAGGATTCTTTACTGCATCTGACCACTGACGAGTGAATGAGAAGTAAAGAAACCATTTCACTTTTTATGCAAAAAAACAATATTTAATTACATTGTATTTGTTTATGCAAAACTGTTATTACCATGAATGAATTATTAATTTATTATCATCATAACCATTTCCTTAGAAACTTGATTACTGTAATACATGTTGGTACTTAATTATGTATGTTTATTAGTTATTACTAATACTACTAAAATTTTTCTTCATGCCAATTAAAACTTTGATAGAGTTTCATTAATGACCCTCTTCCTATGCCTTTATACTTGCTCGTTTCTCTGATAAAATGATAAATCAATTGATTTTACTTTGGAAGGTGAGGCTATGGCATTGGCATCGAAGCTTCCGCCATAAAGAGTACAAAATCAAACTCTTCTTCAACCATGAAATGCTGACAATGTATGTTAATAGTGCATTTTTAAAGTGAGAATGGATCTTTTTAATTGTTAAAAAAAATTAAAGGAGTAAAGTGTGATCTGGATGGATTCTGATTGGTAAAAGAAATTAAGAGTGTAAAGTATAATTATAAATTTTTTGTTTTTTTATATTTTATTTTTAGTTTTATTTATAAAATTAATAGTAAGAGATCATATTTTACTCTCTCATTTGTTAAAAAAATTTGAGAAGATCGTTTCTATTAAAATTTTCATCATAACGATGATACATACAATGCAACAGGAGCATGTGCCATGATGAATAATGTTTGTACATTTATCTATTTCTTACATGGCTATGAGAACTAGACGGAATCTATCGGTTCGATCTAATTAACCGGAACTATTTACTAGATTAATTTGATTTAAGGTGAAAATTATTTGGTACAAATTCATCATCAATTATACAAATTGGTTAAAAAAATTGGTTAGTCAATCAAATTGATGTAATTTTTTAATAGTCAGTCGATTTAAAATAATAAATTAAAATAAATTGTTTTATAATTCGGATCATTCATATTGAATCACTAAATATTATATATCGTGGTAGAGGAGTATACCTTTATTCATAAAAGTTAGAAATTAGAAATTAATAGAAGAGTTGTCTCAGTATTTTTCAACTAAAATTTTCTGTATCCTTAATAGAGCGGTTGAATTACAACTCCTCTAATAAAAAAAGGGTTGCTGAGGCGGTTTTGGTATCAAACAAATCAAAATAAAGTTCACTCGTGAAACATAATCTAAAGATTTCTATAATTTCGATTGCAACTATATTGTCGTCTGCCACATAGATGTATCTTTCAGCATCACTTGGCGATCGGCTCCACAGGCAACCCTGCATAGTAACACTTACATGAATAGTAGTAGCAGAATCTACGCACCAAGTATCATTAGGTATATAACTTAAACTAGTTTCAGAACAAACGAAAGTAAGAATCATACTCTTCTTTACACGTTAAGTGACATATTTTGTACAATCTTTTTTTATGTGTCCCACATTCTTACAGAAGAAATAGGTTAACGCTTGATCCTGTTTCTTAGTCTTTTTCTGCTGAGAAGGCGCATCCGTAGCAATATCACGCTTTCTTTTATATTGAGAAGATGAAACAATGTGAGCACTTTCAGTCTTATCTTGATGTAGCCTCTCCTCTTCTTACACAGTGAGATATAAGCTCATTTAGGGACCAATTGTCCAAAGTATGCAGGAAGAGAGATCAAAATAAAATGCACGAGTAAATCTTTAAACAGCTCTAACTTTAGTTATTTCAATTTAGAAGCAAGATGAGACATTTTCAATTTTTCACAATGTACTCCTTTATGTTCTCTTTATCTTTATACCTCATGGAGACAAGTTTGCTCAAAAAGTTACTTGCCTCCGTCTTTTCATTCGTAGCAAAAAAATTTCAACATCTTTCAGAAACTGTTTGGTATCTTTGTCCTTAGTAATTAAGTCCCAAAACACCTCAGGAATTGAGCGTTTCATGATCATAATGCTCATTTGATTGGATCTCTCCTACCTCTCTATTTTAACCTCATTCGAATTTTCTGAAGAGGAAGTAGGTTTCTCCTCTTAAAGAGCTATATGCAGATCAATACAACCGAGGACAATCTGATCTCCATAGTATCCTTCCAAATCTTAAAGTTTGAACCATTCATTATAGGAATACTGCTAATTTGTGCAGAAACATTGGTAGCTGCCATAGTTTCTGGATTAGAACAAAAAAAATATGTAATAAACATTAGTTAAATAATGAAAAAAATCCATATTAAAATATCTAAAACAACATTAATTTTCAATATTTGGATAGAAAAATTAACTATAAGTGATACTCTTATTAAAGTAATAAAATATTGTCAAAAATTTCTGTCATACATTAAGCCTTTGTTTAAACTGACTGAATACGCAGATAGAAATTTAAACTTTGTAACCTATTTATTACTGCATATATTTTCTATTAATTGGCTAAATAATAACCTTCCTTTGAGCCGATTATTGACCGCATAATTAACAGAAAATAAACAAAAGTGTATAATGTTTATTATTTGGCCAAACAACTTTTGAACCGATTATTATTCGCATAAATAATGAACATTATTTTTATTACTCACATATTATTAATGTATACACATAACTCGGCCAAATATAAACTTTCTTTTGGATCGATTAATATTCGTATAAATGACATACATAATAATTCTTATTTTCAAAAAAAAAAATTACAACAAATTAATGACACACATAATTAAATCCAAAACAATTATAATAATACTTTGTATTAATATTTCAAAATAATTCAATTATTATTATATCAAATTAAAAATTGGATACGGTAAAAATTGGATACGGTCACAATAAACGTAAATATTATGAATATCATATCATATATTAGAAAAACAATAACCAAAATATAGAAAATTATACGGTACAGATAAAAAAGTATATAGATTTAAAGATATGCTTACGTAGCAAAATCTAAACCACATATTCTAAAGCCACACTTTTCACTTAAAACTGTAACTCTTCACAAAGAAAAACGTCACCTAATGAAAAAAAGTAAATTAGAAGATTTAAGAGAAGAAATAATTAAGTTATCAAAATTAATAGACCAAAAATTAATGATTTTAACTAATGACACCGAATTCTTAAAATCAATACAAAATGATTTTTCTCAAAATTTTTATTTTACTATAAATTTTATTGAGATACAAAAATACCATCAAAATACGTTCCTAAAATCCAGGAAATGGAAGGAGAAAGAATGCTCGATTTAGACTGTAAAAATAACGAAAAAGAAATTTTCGAAAACTGGTTGAATTCCTTCTTATTAGAAACCTTTACTAATCCAAAACTTAGTGAATTGTCTGGAAGAGACATTTGGAATTACATAGGGTTCCACACGATTCTTCAATAAATCAAAAATCAAAACGTATAAAAATACCAACTACTACTATAGATAAGATCTTAAAATTTAAAATATTTTCTATATTAGAAACATGTTATTTAAATTTATACTTTCAAATAAATATTTCAAAAAATAATCTTGAAATAAAGATAGAAGAACTTTTGGATAAAATTTGTGCTGAAAATCCTTTAGATATTAAAAATACAAATAACGAATTAGTAAGCATTAAATTAAAAGATTCTACAAAAGAGATAAATGTTCCAAATAAAATTTCTTATTCCGCAAGAGATAGAGAAGAGTTCTCATTAGAATGTAAAGATCTTTTGGAAAAAGAAATCATAAGACTAAGTAAAAGTCCTCATGCGGCTCCAGCATTTTACGTCGAAAACAATAATGAAATTAAAAGGGAAAACGAAGAATGGTTATAAACTATAAGAAGATGAATGAATCAACTATTGGTGATGCTCATAAACTTCCAAGAAAAGATTCTATTTTAGAAAAAATCAAAGGAGCAACTTGGTTTTCATCTCTTGATGCAAAATCAG
>NC_029791.2:118996395-118998523 GCF_000816755.2 Arachis ipaensis | reverse complement strand
TTATTTCCTAATAAAATAGAAGATAGAAAACAATTACAAAGATTTTTAGGGTGTATAAATTATATTTCTGATTAAGGATTTCTAAAGAATATAACAGAATACACTAAAAGCTTATTTCCAAAAATAAGTACTAAAAAAGAATGGAAATGGGATGAAAAAGATAGTATGCAAATTCAAAGAATTAAAGAATTATGTGAAAAACTTCCAGAACTTTATATTCCAAAGTTCGTCTACAACGCATTAGATCAAGAAATTCAAAAATATGAGCAAGAACTCGAAAAATGCAAGCATTGTTAGCAAATAAGGACACAGATCCAATCCCTCAAGAAGGCCATTGAAGCAATGAAATCAACACAACAAGCAAAACCATCAGAGTTCAGCCAGCTAAGCATGGTGGACAAATCAGGTGAAGAAAAAATTTCAGAAGACAAATCAGGTGAAGAAAAAATTTCAGAAAGTAAAACAATTGCTGAAATCATTAAAAAATTCACCCAAGATAAAAAATATTATATAATTTATAATGGCCCCATGAAAGGAGTATATGATGCCTGGGAAAAAGTAGCACCATTCACACATCAATCAAGGATAATTCATAAAGGAGGGTTTCTAACACTGGAAGAGGCAAAGGAATCCTTCAAGGAATATGAAGCTCTCCATCCAGAGCAAATCCTAGAAAGAGCAGATAAAGCTCCAATTCAAACCCAGAGAACAGGAATAATAAGAAACATTCCTACAAGGGCTGAAATCAAGGAAAAGAAAAGGGTCTGTAGATCAAATCTTAGAGAAACCCTTAACATAGTCCTGAATTGGACTGAAGAAAAAAGGGCAATTTTGGGATATTATCCTATTGCTAAAGAACAGCTAACAAAGCTGGTTATATTTCCAGATGCTTCCCCATCTGACACCTATCAATTTTTCCAGTATGGATTAATTGATACAATTTTAATTTTTAATGATCTAAAAATTATTAGTGAGTTTCCTGCAGGATTCGTTGATGCAGTAAAGAGATTTAAAAATATGATTGACAATGTAAATCCAAGGGATATATCTCTAAAATTTACAAACAGTCAACCTATTTTTAATGAAGAAGAAGAATGCTTGGTTCCAGCACACCAAGTAATATTCATGTCCGTCTTCCCAGGAAATTTTCAACCAATTGATCAGATTCAAGATTTAACAATTTACAGTCATAAAGGAAGGCTAGCCAGCACATTAACAAAGGTCTTTGAAAGAACTCAAAAAATAACGAAGGAATCTCACACAAGGATTAATTATAAAAGTAGAAATACTCTGCTTGTGTCCAGTAAAAGAAATGAAATTGAAGAAAGAGAGATGAGACTCTTGGTGGAATTTGAGTCAGCATTCTACAACTTATCTGGACTTTTAGAAAAGCTCCCTGAAGGGATAAAGAGGAATCTTTGCTATTTGATAAAAGATAGAGAAGACCACAAGTGCCAGCTATGTGCCTCAGAGATATCTGAAGAAAGCAATAATGAAACAGAATCAACTCACATGATGAAGGAAGAAGACAATGCATCTAAGGGACACATGATAAAAGAGGAGGACAGTGCATCTGAAGCATCTCTCAACATTATTGCATAGTGACGTAAGCACTTAGGTCATAGAGCACTAACAATGTAGCTAAAAACAAACAATGACGTAAGCAATGACGTCATAAGAAGGGTAAGGATGGGAATTGTCCATCTAATCCAACTATTATAAATAGGTTGCTTAGGCAATTGTAAAAGGCATCAGACAATAGGAAGCAGGAGGCTAAGAGTACTCATATGCTAGGAGAGCAAGGAGGAAGCTGCCAAGACGATTCTATAGTCTGAGGAAGAATTCCCTTAGGGAAAAATAATTCTAAACTCCCCTCTGGAATTAGTATCTACAATCTCCCCTCTGGAGATAAAAACACCTTATGTAAAATATACTAAATAAAGAAAATTTTTCTCTAGAAAGGTACATCTTCATTCTAGTCTTTCCATTATGAATTATTTAGAAAGTTTAGAATTAACAGAAGAATCTGATTATTATAGATTAACTGCTTTATTAGATAATGAAAAATAGGCTGTTCTAAAAACAGAACTAAATCTCAAATCAAATGAAAATTTTAATAAACAAAATT
>NC_029791.2:118981785-118996317 GCF_000816755.2 Arachis ipaensis | reverse complement strand
AAAAGAAAAAGGGCGAAAAAATTAAAAAGTAAAATAAAGGAGTATAAAAGGGAATTAAATAATCTTCAGATCGAAATTGATAACCTTATAATAAAAAGGATAGAAATAAGAATAAATATAAACAAGTTGGAGTTAAACTTAAAAAATTTATAAATGCCTGGAAAACCATATTATGACTTAAAAAAATTAAAGCTGTTGAAAGAAAAAATGGAGAATGAAGTTGAAAAATTAAAAAGATATTTAGAAACAACAGAAAGTGTAGAAATAAAAGAAGTTTTTGAAGATTTGAGAAATTATATTAAAGAAAAAGACAAACAGATAAAAGATTTTATATACAATAATCTATGCAAAAAAGAATATTATAAACTAAAACAAGATTGAAAAACTATAAAATTGAAATCAGAATTATAAATACCTAGTAATAGTAGAAATGGTCAACACTTTTGATTATGAATTTGCAAATTATTTAAATAAAGCACCACCAATCGAATCTATACAAATTATAAACTTATTCAAAGTAAAGTATGAAGAGTTAATAGAAATTTCGAAAAAGAAATTAAAAGAAAAGTCAAAAAAAAAATTGGTATCAGAGCCAAGTTAACGATTAAGGATAACACTTTCTCTTTAAGCAACACTTTTAGTGATACGCTTTTTAAATCTGTAAATCTGTACGAAGATGTATCTATACAGTAGATGGACCCCAAAATATGCTTGTATTACATTATAAACACGCAATAATATATAAAACCAAACATTTAACAAGTAATAACATATATAAATGGCGATGAGTGACAGTACACATATGTGTAAAAGAACCACAACCTAAACACGATATTTAAAGGAGAATATATATTATATATATGTGCAATAATATTAGACAGGATCAACAAAAAATAGATATAATTTTGTGTGCAATAATATTAATGTAAACAACGCATACATATACATATTTATCCAAAAAAATTAAATCAAATATTTTTTATAACTAAATTATGAATAATTTTGATATTATTTGTTGGAATAAATTGTTTTATAATCTAAATAATCTATATTGAATCACCAAAAATTATATATCATAGTACAAAATGAAAGAATTGTCGTCTTAGTATCTTGGAAATCAAAATTTTGAAGTTATTATATTTATATTTGAGTATGCCACCTATTAAATTTTAAAATTTAAATAAAAATAATATCTAAAACTCATAAAGATAATATCTGATTTTATTTTCATTTAATTTCAAATCAAAAGTAATTATGACTTATTCAATTTAGTATTTATAACAATAAATTAATTACTGTTATATAAGTAATTTAATTTGAAATAACATAATTTATGATTATAATTAATATATGTATTGCTCACAAATAAATATAAAATTAAATAATTTTTTAATATTTAACAATTAACCAATTTAAAATAATAATTTTTTTTAAATATATATGTTATTATATCTAATTTAATTTCAATTGATTTTCAATTGAACCTTTGATTCATTAAGTTTTTATTTCTATCAATTCCATAATTAGTTCAACTTTCACAATCTTGATTTTTTATTGGTTTTATTTTTAACAAAATGAATGAATAAATAGAATACACATTCTTAAACATATATATTTTCCTAAATATGTTCATACCTGGTTACTATAATTTAGACCACGAGCATGAATTTTCCTATTAAGCCTTGAGAAATGGGGATTTGTCATTTTGATTGGACCACTTTAAATGATGTGCATCATATCATACCGAATGGCATGATGAGGTAACCCATCATAAGATATGGGTAATTTTTGTCCATTTTTTATGATTATTATATAGAAACCACTTAGAATCTGTTAACCATGACAAGAAAACGTTACCACTATTGTACTAAAGATTCTGAAACAGTGTATATGTAGCTGAAAATGATTTCTCAAAAGATCTTTTCTTGGTTTTCATCATCATCAACTAAACAGACCACCACAGCTTCTCGTGATACTTTAGCCAGAAATTCTATTTTTAATATAATTATCAATTATTCTTGGATTGATATAACAATTAAATTATCTTTAATTAAGTAGTATAACCTTGTGGAATCAACTGCTCATTTTCAGTCAAGTTTGCGTGCGATTCCTTTTTAATTCCATTTACTTTTACTATTAATTAAGAAATGGATTTCTTTGAATTTATGTCATATCAAAATATAATAAATATAATACGTTACAATAAGATACGATAATAAATTAAAAGCTAGGTTCATTCTTCAAAATTAAAAATTAAACAAAAAAGTAATTACTAATTACAAGTATATTTTAAAACACATGTTAAATACATTTAAAAGAGCTTCTTTAGATTTCTAACATATGACCGACACTAAAATGATTGAAAAATATATTACTTAATATGTATATTATATATTTTAATTTTAATGTACAAACACTTTGTAATTTGAGTATAAATTGTCGTAATTACATATATACACACAAAATTTATCATTAAATTAAAAGTTTATATAAATAAATAACGATTGATATAATTACTTATTTTTTGTGATAGCATTTTTGATAATCAAATATCAAAAACAAAGTGAAGTTAGTAAAATAAAAAAATGGTTGGTCCTCTAAAAAATTTTGTATATCAAAGAGTAGAGTAATTATCCAATTTAATTTTTGAAATTTTTAAAATTGAATATTTTAGTCTTTAATTTTTAAAATATACAAAAAAAAATTAATTCTGACAAAAAATCAGAAAAGTTTTATTTTTGTTAATGACAAACGAAAAATGTTGATATGAAAACCTGAATTAGCATAAGTTGTATTGTTTTTTTTTAATTTGTCTTGCTTGCACATCTGGACAAGATTATTTTATTTGCATACGTGGACAACCAACTTTCAAGTGTATTAATCTAAACTTTCATATAAGTATTTTTCGTTTGTTGTTGACAAAAAAAAATCAAAAACTGTTTTATCAGTTAAATTTAAGAGAATTTTTTGTACATTTCAAAAATTAAAAAATTAAAGTATCCGATCTTAACAATTTCAAAGGCTCATTTGAGTAATTAGTCTTGAAAGTATAAAAATGGTTTTCCTCCTCAAAACCCCAACTTCACTTGCTCTACGTTAACCTCTACACTACTGTACTACACTTTAAATCTCTCTCTCTCTCTCTCTCTCAAATGTTAATAGTAGCAAGCTTGTTTTCTCAGCATAATAGCCTACCAAACAAAACCTCTGCTACACTACTCTAACCCCTACCCCTTCCTTTTCTCGTGTTCTATCTTGTCATCTAGTGATTTAAACTAGTACATTATTAGTACTATTAGGCTCTCTTCTTGAGAGATACATAAAAATCAGCACATAAAAGGGGAAGATTATGCCAAGTTTTTTGAGGCAGTTAAGTTCAAAGGAGCCTTGGAAATCAACATCAAACAGGTGGAGTGGTAGCAGAACCAGATACAACAACAACAACAACAACAGCAGCAGCATTGGTGAGAGTGTGAATCAAAGCATGGAAGATTTGAACATGTATTATGGTGGTGGGAATAATAAAGAGGAGATTACTAATAATGGGGTTATGGTGAGGAAGAGGGTGATGGTGGTTGTTGATGGAACTTCACATTCAAAGCATGCAATGATGTGGGCTCTAACACATGTTGCTAATAAGGGTGATTTGCTCACTCTTCTTCATGTTGTTCCTCTTGACAAGGCTTCTGAATCTTATTCTTGTTCAACTTACCTTGTCAACTATCTTGGATCCCTTTGCAAAGATTGCAAGCCAGAGGTATATATGTATGTTTTTGGGGAAAATTAAGGTTAATGCTTAATGTGTTGTTACCCTTTTAGCATGTTCTGTTTTTAGTCTGGTAGATCTTGATTCTTATGTATAGTTAAGTGGATTTATTCAATGCTGTTCAAGAAGATTGAAGTAACAACTAACAAGTTCCTTTTTTTTTTTTTTTTTTCATTTTTTAATTTTAAATATTTCTTTTGCGGTGAATCCCCCAAAACAACTTTTTTCTCTCTTTTCTGAGTTCTCTTGCATGAGTGCATTATTTTATACACTTTCCACAGAGTAATCATGGGAAGTGTTCAGATTTTTCAGCTTTTCTTTTTACCATATTATTCCCATCTTTGTTGTTGTTCTGTTCACTTCTCCAATAAAATAAAATAAAATAAAATCACTGATCTTGAGTGTTATGGTGTGTAACATGGACATAGGTGGAAGTGGAAGCCCTTGTAATTCAAGGGCCAAAACTGGCTACAGTGATGAGCCAAGTAAAGAAGTTAGAGGTCTCTGTCCTTGTACTGGGCCAAAAGAAGCCATCTTCTTTCTTTAGCTGGTGAGATCTACACACCGACAATTTCCAACCTGTGATGTCAATATTTTTCATATGAGAAATAATTTAATTATCTTAAAACTCATTCTCTAATCGTCTGAAAAAGATGTCTATAGGGTACATCATTACTGTTTTTTCAATTTTTTATAAGAATATAAATTTGTTTTTAATTATTATTATATTATTACAGCCTTTGTGGAAGCAGCGATAACAGCGGCACAGAGGAGTTTGTGGAGCATTGCATCAATAATGCAGATTGCTTGACGATTGGAGTGAGGAAGAGAAGCCAGGGCACGAATGGCTATCTTATCAGCACTAGGTGGCGGAAGAACTTTTGGCTTCTTGCTTAGATGCAGATTTCATAAGAGGGGTAAAATGGGAAAATTAACCTAATATATAAGTTTGGAGCCTTGGAGGGGTGTTACCTATAAAACTATTTTAGCATGTAACTAGTTCTAACTATATCGTCGTCCTTGTACCAATGTAATCATATGATGTCATCTTTGTAAGTCTATGTTACCTGAGAATATGATTAAGAAGCAACCTGCCCATGCTTGCCAATAATTTTTCTTTCTTTCTTTGGGTAGAGCCAGAAAAAGTTATTTCTAGTATTGTCCCATCACATTTTAATTCACGGGGCATCTGTAATATTATGAAATATAAAAATAAAAATGATAACCTATAATAACAGAAAACCATCTACATTGCATGTAAGAGTAAGATCATGTGCATTGGCAAATACCCGCGACAAAATAAACCAAATTCATTTGCTTCCGAAGAGAAGCAGCTAGTTTGCAGTTTGGAAAACCAACAAATAACAATAATGAATAATTGCCTGTGGCATACAATCATACAGTCCATAACAATGGCAACAAGGTAATAAAATAAATAACGGCGAAATAATTATGGTAGAAAATAGAGAAGTGACACAAAGATGGTGGGTTAAAGATAAAAAGGAAGGGGGCGGGGGAAGCAAAGGGAGAAGCAAAAAAAAAAAAAGACTTGTATTAGAAATTGTGGGTAATTATCTAACAGAATAAATAACCATAAGTCACTGATATAATTTTGTATCTATCACTGTTACTATTACTGCCTACCAAATGGCAGAAACCTGGTACTCGTTGGCTAAGCCAATTACCAATTAGACCTTATCATCTAATTTATCATTTACAAGAGGAAGCAGCTCCATCTTACTCCGAGGGGTCTTTGGCGTCCGAGGAGTTCCCGGAACAGATGAAGACTGTTGCGATAGCATCTGCCTCACATAGCCATAGAATGTACATCCAACAAGAGTAATACCACATCCAACAGCATTCATATATGAAATCGGGTTCCTGAATATCAGCCATGAAACAAGAACAGCAACCGCAACCTGCATGCAAAACATGATATAGTTAATCTGAAAGAAGCAGAATAAGTACAATAGTAAATCACTCGATTTAGATACCAAAAGAAAAAATGAGGGATCATGATGTAATAAGATTTGAGTTAGGCTTCAACATTAACGAAAAGCATAAACAAGCAAAGTTGGAAATTGAATATGAGTAACTTCATTGAAGCTAAGAACTGCGGTTATGGCAAATAACAACATGGAATTTGAATTCAAGAGACTGGTGAAATATATTAAGCTTCAAGCATTTGAATCTGCCTGATAGATCTCACCTTAAGGTTTCCAGCGACATTGAATGTCACAGCAGTGGTGGAGTGAATCACGTAGAAAATGGAAAAGTTAAGACAGAAAGCCAAAACCCCAGAACTAAAAATGATAATGAGGGCCGACCAAGGACTTGGATGAGTACTTAGCCAGTCAATAATGCCATTGCCTTCAAGTAACAAAGCAGGAAGAGCCAAGATCATAGTTGCGAAAGGTGCCATGTAATAAACTGTGTTTATGCTGAAGAGACATGGAAAGAAAAATTAGCTTGTGTACTGCTGACAATGAATACCAAATTAATTCAAAGAATCCACAATTGCCAAGTAGAACAATAAAAAATTACAGCATAGCTAACACAAATACAAAGGTGAGACAAATATCACCCATTAAACCGTGGCAACACTTCTTTTTTCATGCAAATATACAAAAGGAAACTCAAAAGATATTGTCGACAATTCAGCAGTGTATATTGATCAGAAATGCCTCCATAGATGCTAAAACACAGACTACTGATCTATAACAACAAAGATTTCCATACTCTTGCTACAATTGCATCCTTTAGGAGCTGAATTGAAAGCCAAAAAATAAAAAAATAAATTGAAGAGAAAGTTGGAGAGAAAACTGCCTGATAGAACATATATCACTAGTGCATTCCACCAAAACGATTACACGGTAGAATGGAATATTTTAAATTGTAGATGCCTAAAATTAGTAAAATATGATTGACATGGCTAAATAAGTTGGTGCAAACCTTTTTTCTTTTATGAGTGCAAGTAACATTCAGCAATTTCTATTCTAGTATATGTATGCAGTTGTAGTCGTACTTGTAGGGGGGAGGGGGGCGGGGGGATTCGCTATCCATAAAAAAATGAGTATCTTTTGCAGACATGCAAATAACTTATATCATTGTATGCCCTATAGATGCTGGGAAACCATAAATGCAAGCATAGAAACTGCACCTGTCAAACTTGTATCCGTGCAGCAGAGATTCTGCTAGGATAGTCTTTGTAGATGTAGCCAAGCAGCCAAACAAGGCAGCACAAAATCCAAAGGCATTAAAACTAAGCTCTGTTACAGATGTAAGAAGAATCCCTCCAACAATGGGTATAAGAGAACACCAAATACGCCATTCAAAATACTTCCTCCATACCAGCCATTGCAAAACAACTGTACAAGTTCATCAAAATCTGATTAATGTACCCTTGCAGTTTCAACATATAGCAGATAGCAAATATGAAATGTTACTGAATATTGAGCCTTACCTGTGGTTGCAGGGGTAAACGATTTTATTGTCTGCATAAAAGAAACTGGAATGTATCGTAGGCTCACATTCCCTAGCACTATGTTAATACAGAACACAAAGGACATGGGAAAGATTCTTCTCCAGCGATCTTCAGGGTCAACAGTTATGAGTGGCTTAACCTTCAGCACGTGAATTACCACATATGCTCCAATGGCTGAGCAGATAAAGTGGACACATGAGACTGATAGTGGAAACTTGAAATCCAATTTCTGAAATACATCAAGAAATAAAATACAAAGGAAGTACTTGTTATAAACTTATAATCCATGTAACTTCATGTGACTTTTTGATATGATGATTGAAATAGCCAGTGCCAGAAAGAAGTCCTACACACATATATTTGGATTGTTTTTAAGCAGTGATAATGATTAATTAACCTTTTCTTCTTATAGATGGAACAAGTAAATAAAAGATCTAAACTAAATTGCGTATTGTAGATGGTAAATACCAGGCGAAAGCCTAATGAGCGTGGATGAAAAAGACATTTCCAAAAGCTTCAAAGCTACAATTATTTATTTGCAAATTTATTACACATAATGCCAGTCAGGATCAACTTTTCATGCATTTCGAAGCCATAATAAATTGTATCCTGGCGTGTGATAGTCATATTACTTGATTATTATGATTAATTTGAGCTGTTTAAGTCCTTATGACGAATCAAAGATCCAGCAAATAAATTTGCAACGATTAGCAAGCATCAAATACATCTGAAATGCAATCATGAAGAGGAAAACCAACAGTGTTCATAAATCAAATCCAACATGTTCCAAACCCCGTCTAATATAAAACTTAGGTATTCATTGCGATTAAATCAACAACACGAACACAAAATTAGTGGTCGAGTATGTGGATCAGCAAGAATTCAGATATTGCAACAGGTCTAGCTCAATGAACTGTATGAATCAAAAGGTAACGCCTAAAATTATAAAAACAATACAAGAAAACAGTAACGCATAGCATTTCTGAGCCTCACTCGGACGGATTTCTAATATAGCAAACATGAATCCTGAGCTGCATGCCACCGGTGGAATCTAACAGAACTAAACAGATCACAAATTTTCTCGGTATTACGAACATACAAACTTAAAAAACAAAATGAAATCACATAAAACAAGAAGAAAATTGCAGGATTCGTCATTTCTGTTATGAATTCGAAATACAAAAACAGGATGAGGTTTATATATACATATACAAGAGAAGAGAATTTCAGTGGGAAACCTGGAAGATCCACTTGTTAACGATGATAACGGTGACATTGAAAGCCCACCATTGAAGAATGGACTACCGCTACTAGTGTGAAGAATAATACAATACGAATGGAAGAAGAAGAAGAGAGATGGTGGTGGTAACGGTGAATGAGGCACCTCTTCCCACACTCATGCGATTTGCGTCCTCACTCTTTTCTCTCTCTCTCTCTGGCGTTTCCTTTTAGCAAAAAATCGAAACGTTTCAACTTTCCCCTCTCTGGGAATGGTTTTGTAATTTCGATTTTGATTTGTAAGGTCAAGTGAAGGTCCCATTGACGTTACTCTCCTCCGTTTCTATTACACTCCACCACCGTTTGCTGGGTCACGCACTGTTGATAAAAACCCCTTGGACGCGGTCAATTCCGTCAATTAATTTAACCTCGTTTACACGTGGAAATTCATTAAATTAAGTAGTTTAATTTCCATTATGATTAATTTAAAATATTTAATTAAGAGTGTTACTAATAAGTAGCACTTATTCATATTCTTATGGCTGCATTTATTTATACGTACGGAACATTTAGATAGAAAAATTAGAGACATAATATTATATTTAGTAGATACTACGTAAATAAAGATATTATGTGTAAAAATATTAAATTAGTGTATTTTGTATATATTTTAATAAAAAAGACACAAAAATATTAACAAAAAATATAATTTATTTTTTATTTTTTATTATTTTTATTAATTTTTTATAATTATATTTTTTATTATTATATTTTTTTAAAATTTTTTAATAAAAATAAAATAAATTAGACTTTTATAATTTATTTTAATTTATTACTAAATAAAATACTAAAATATTAATTTTATATTTCTATTTTTGTATCTTATTCTCAATTCTCAGTGTCTTATCTTATTATGAACCACTCGCAACCTATTAGAATGAAATGTTTCTTTAAAGCGAGAGAATGCTGAACAAATCTGGGAAGTTGGTACTTATCAAATCTGTGTTGAACAGTCTGCCAGTATACTATTTGAGCTTGTTCAAGATGCCGAAAGCGGTGGCTGAGAAATTGATTTCACTACAAAGAAGATTCCTGTGGAGCTCAGAAGAGGGTAGGACTGGTATGGCATTAGTAAGGTGGGAGGTGGTGCAGGCGCCGAAGAAACTAGGTGGACTGGGAGTAGGGGACGCTATGGTTCGCAACACAGCGCTGTTGTTCAAGTGGTGGTGGCGATTTGCAAATGAAGATTGCCCCTTGTGGAAAAAAGTCGTAGCTTCTTGTCATAATTTAAACCCCAATGAGCCTTTGTGGACTCAAGAACCGCCTACTAGAGGAGGACCATGGAAGGATATTTGCCAGTTACACATCTTGAACCAACATTTAAGGGATAAGATGGTTGCAGGCCTGTCCATGGTGGTTGGGGATGGGCGTCGGACACGTTTTTGGGAGGATATATGGGTGCTTGGTGGATCTCTGAAGAACCGATTTCCGAGGCTTTTCTCTGTTTCAAACCAGTGTGGATCCGTTATAGGGGACTGTGGTTTTTGGGATGGACTTGAGTGGATTTGGAACTTCCAATGGAGGCGAGAGCTCTTCCAATGGGAGTTGGAACTACTGAGTGCATTACACGAGGTTTTGAGACCTGTGAACTTAATTCATAACAGAGAGGACAGAGTGGTATGAAAATATGATAGGCGAGGTGTTTTTACAACTAACTCATTTGTGCAGGTGATGCAGGAAGAATTGATCCCAGAGGAGGTAACCAGTTATAGCTTCACCAGGACTATTTGGAAGGGGCTGGTCCCGCCTAGAGTGGAGCTGTTTGTCTGGTTTGCTCTGATAGGAAGAGTGAATACAAAGGACAGGTTGAGCCGGTTTGGAATCATCAGTCATGAAGATGTTACTTGTGTTCTCTGTAACAACGGGGTGGAGGATGTACATCACTTGTTTCTAGGATGCATATTTGCATGGCAGGTGTGGAGTGCTTGGATTTCAGCTTTTGGCCAACGGTGGTCTTACCCAGGATCGATGAAGACAAATTAATTTTTTGTATGTCAAATTAAAAAAATATCGTCGAAAAAAAAAGTCTGCTACTCTATCTCTATTAGAATAGCTTTGATATGAGAGTTTCCCTCGGATGAGTATTGGAGACTCAAAATTTCAATTATCTGCCCAGGTGTCATCTATGTTCACAGAATCTTTGTTGCATATTCTTTATTCTTTAATATTTAATCCTAGAGAAAAATTTTCAAGTGTACCGTCATACTAATGTATCAGTGATTTTTAACTGTTGATCTTATATATATAATTAAGATCAACAGTTAAAAATCACTGATACACTAGTATGACAATACATTTGAAAATCTTCCAATACTAGATTTAAATAGAAATGCAAATATTAACATCCCATTTTTATTTTTATTTTATTTTGTGATAACAACTACTACAAATACAGTATACCTAGCTACTTTTTAGTGAAGTTGACCCAAACAGATCAAATAATTAAGTTTATGTTGACATACAAAATTATATAAGTTTAATTTAATTTTGGTAACAGAAGAATCAATTAAAAAGTACATTCTATTATAATGTTAAATATTTTAATCACATGAAATGAAACAAATCATGCAACTCTTAGTCGAAGGGATTACGTATGCCACCTGTTTTAATAAAAGATATTCTCTTTGTGTTATAGGTCGGTTTCACGATGTTATGGAGGCATTAGTAGCTTTTGTTTTGGAGTGCAATATTCCCTAAATTTGAACTCAAACGTGATATCTGTAAAAAAAATTTCGACATTTAAATTAATGAAAATTTTTTTAAAAAAATGAGTAAAAGATTGATATTGTGTTATTATTATTATTTTTTTTTGCTTTTTATTGTCGGTCTCCACCCTAATTTATAGTTGTTGAGACTGAATTATTCGTCGGTTTGAATCGAAATATATGTGATCGATTTTAGGGTAAAATTCAGGAGAAAAATTTATTCCATAGAGTTACTCATATTTAAATTTATTCGACTCGAAATATAATCCGTTTTTTCGATGTAATAAGAATATAGTACACCACCAAATCCTAAAATGGATCTAATTGGCTATAACAGTCTGTTAAATTATATAATATAACACATTAACCCCAAAATTTGTATAACACACCGCTAGCTAACATACATACTATTAATATACATTATAAATTAAAAAAATTAGAAATGTTGGGAGGATCATGTCCACCTTAGTTCCTCCTGTGCACCAGAAGAACCTTCCCTAGTTACTCAGCTTAAGACATAAGAAAAGTCAACATTGCATGAATAATTTTGCACCCAATTCTTTTATACATGCATCTAAACTAAGAATACATAATTATCACATATATGGACCTCAAATTCATTGAAGTATTTGTATAAAAAAAAAAAGTTTAGAAGCCAATAATTTTATTAAATTTTGGCCAGTATTTAACCAGTAAAAAAAAGTAAACTATTAGATAAAATCTCACACCGTTAAAATTATTATTGATGATTATTTAATAGCTACAAATCACAAAAATTGCTACTCCTAATATTACTCATAAAAAAAATTCAAACCTCCGTTGTGAATGTAAATGGGTATGTGTTAAAATGACTAACTAAAGTAAGTAATGACAAAGCTAATAGTATGATATTCTAGGCCGACATTATATTTCTCTTGCAATTATAGTATAGATGGTGATATGATATCATATGGGTGATCCACAGACCAGAGTAAGCAAGCGATTGCACCTTGTAAACTGGTAGACGTTTAAAAGAAGCAAGTCTCAGGGGGCTCTTATGGGTATGCATGACGTGAATAGGCTTTCTATGGCTATGTCAATTGCAATTGGATACTCCTACAGGAATTGGAAGCTCAATGGAACCAGATAATCCGCGCCCGCTACCACATTGGAAAGGGTTTCCTTGTATTCCTATGTATAGGTAGAATAGGTATAGGAAATGACTTCGTAGGTCGAGTAGATTCAAGTCCGGTCAGAGGAAATAACTTGCCTGTAAAGAAGAGTCTCCGGGGCGGGCGAAAAATGACATTCTATCTTGTCTTTCTCTGAAAAATATAGCTATCTCTTTAAAGAATATATAAATTTAAGCATGATAAATTAAAAATAATGTATATAATATCTTCTAAAAATAAATTATCGTTTTTGTCCCAATATTTAGGATTAGCCTTAAAGTTGTCTTTAACATTTGAATCGTTCTATTTAAGTTTCTAACATTTTAAAATTGACTCATTGTTATCCTGCCGTTAAGAATCTGTTAACGGAATTGACGGTGGGACAAAATTGAGACGATTTTGAAACGTTACAAACTTAAATAGAACGAAAACGTTGGGACAAAAATGATATATAGAAATAAATTTTAATTTTATCCTTCACTAATATCAATTTTTTATGGTACATAGTTATTCAGTTATTTTTTAATTACATTTAAGTAAATTACTCTTAATCACATTACTTTGATTCTAAATATTTTTTTTTTATAATTTTACTCTTAAAGATTTTTACTCATCATAAAATATTTGTAAAATGACTAGAATTACATTACTTTATTGTATATGTATCATTTTTTTTCCACAAATTTACAAATATTTTATGATTAGTAAAAATTTTTAAGAGTAAAATTAATAAAAAATAAATTTATTTAGAATAAAATTAATGTGATTAAGTGTAATTTACTTACATGTAATTAAAAAATAATTGAATAACTATGTACCATAAAAAATTGATATTATTAAAGGATAAAATTAAAATTTATTTCTATGTATCGTTTTATCTCCAACGTGTTCGTCCTAATATTTAAGTTTATAACGTTTTAAAATCGTCTCAATTTTGCCTCATCATCAATTTTGTTAACAGATTTTTAATTAAAATGTTAGAAACTTACATAATATAATTCAAACATTAGAAATAATTTTAAGATTTACTCCAAACATTAAAGACAAAAATAATATTTTCCTATCTTCTAATATTTGCAATAGATAATTCACTGTATAATTTACCCTCTCTTGTCTTTCAACGGGGAGTAGAGCACGAAATAATATGCTAAAAATAAATACCTTTCTCGTTTTTAATCCCTAAAGCGACAAGATTCACCTTTCATTTTGTATCTCACGTAAATGAACCTCTCAGTTGTTAAAAAAATTGAGGGAGTAAAGTGTGATTTATAATTTTTTAATATATTTTTTTATGTTTTTTTTTGTCTCATTTATAATAATTAATGATAAAAGATCACATTTTACTCTTTTAATTGTTAAAAAAAATTGAAAGGATCTATTTCCAAAAACAATTCTGGCCTAGTAGCAATGTCGTTTTATTAAAACTTTTGCAAACTAATTTGGATAATTTGGATTAGCCAAATTGGTCAGGTTAGTTTAAATAAGTATTGGAGCTTTGTATAAATTTATTATAGAATTACGACGACATTTAATTATTTTTATTTTTTAAAGCATTGGAGATGAATGAATTAATAATTTGTGAACAAACGAATTTATATACTAAATTAAAGGTTTCTGGCGAAATATTCTAGAACTTTTTTTACGGCATTCGAAACAATTATTGAAATGAATGTCACTAAAAACTTGTCATGGTGAGGGAGACAGAGACCAAAAGTTTTGCTTTTTTTTTTCTGTGTGTGAGAGAGAAGAGTGTATCTCAGAATCATGAGAGAAGAAAAGTGTTTGACATTGTTATGGGAGCTACAAATCGGTGCTTCCGATTTGTTTTATGTTTTAAACAAACAATCACAAATCAGGCGGTCCGATTTGTGATTTCGAAAATAAAAAAAAATTATTGCTGAAATTGGACCGTCCGATTTGTAGTTTTTTTTTCAAACAGATCGGATCCTCCGATTTGTAGTTTATTTTTTTCTTCAAACAAATTGTACCGTCCGATTTGAATAAAACACCATATAAAAAAAACATCTAATCTTCTAATAACAGTGTATTACACATATATTTAATCAATATAAAAAAAATTAGTCCGAAAAGTTTAGGCCTTCTTCTTTCTGTGATAACAATGCATTCTCTCAATCTTTTTTTTTTCTC
>NC_029791.2:118974766-118981610 GCF_000816755.2 Arachis ipaensis | reverse complement strand
ATAAATATAAAATAAAACTTCTTTAAACTAATTTTGACTAATTTTTATGTTCTGTTCAAATATTTTTAAAATATTTTGGAGTTTCGTGTGGTTGTTATAATTTGTTCGGTGGAGCTTACAAAGTCAATCTTACTAACCCATGCATCTCCCCCAAACATTCCAATTCCAATCTAAGTTAATGGACAATTAAATATTTGGACTTTAGCTTGTCTACTTCGGATATTTATGCATCGGATTGAGTCACATATTTAAAGTATTTATTCGAATTTGATTCAAAAATTGTGGATATTGATATGATCTGCAAAACTATCGAATTTGATTCGATATATTTAATATTATTTTAAAAATAAACATATTTAAAAAAAATTTATTGATATTTTTTATAAAAATAATTTTTTAAAAATATTTTTATATTTTGTGGATATATCTTATATTCGATCTGATCTGCATATTTCGCAAATGTACAGATTAAATCGAATTCAAACTTAAAAATTGTGAATATTAGATTCAATCTGATGATTTTAATACAAATTAAATCAAGATTTTGACTATATCTAATTCGATCTGCGTTCATCCTTCACTATATACACCTATAGCAATGCTTCTGAAACGATTTAAAAGGTCTTGGTCAAAGACAATTCGCTTTTTTCCTTGTATAATTCTATCTATTTGAGGTATGCATTAACATTTTATTATGCCTTTTATTAATGGATAATAAAGTATAGATACAATATTCTTTGAGGTATGCATTAACATTTTATTATGCCTTTTATTAATGGATAATAAAGTATAGATACAATATTCTTTGAATACTCTCATGTATATATTACTAGGATAGGAAGTTATGTATTCTAATTTATTAGGATCATAAATTTTGCCTTTTATATCAAAAGATGTATATATGTGTGTGTGTGTGAGACTAATAGAAAGGCAGGTTGAAACAACTTATTTTCTACATGGTATCAGAGCGACTCTAATATCGACAAACACAAAAAGAACCTAGACAGCATAATCATGGCTTCAAAACCAGAAAAGAACTCTGCAAATGAATCAGAGACTTCAGAAAAAGAAACTAAGAAAATTTACTCCCCATATGACCTCAATGCGAGTGACAACCCAAGAAATATAATCACGCAAGTGCAGTTGCGTGGAGAAAATTATGAGAAATGGGCTAGAACGGTGAAAATATCGCTTCGAACTTGGAGAAAATGGAAATTCATCGATGGAACTCTCACAGAACCAGAAAAAGATGCACTTGATCTTGAGGATTGGTGGAGAGTCCAATCCATGATTGTATCCTGGATCTTGAACACGATCGAACCAAGCCTACGGTCAACCGTTGCATATGTTGAGAACGTGCGGATACTGTGGAAAGATATCAAACAATGGTTTTTCGCTGCAAACGGACCACGAATACAATAATTAAGAAGGGATGGCCATGACAGCGTATTATAGGAAATTGAAAGTACTGGGGATGAATTAATACAATGCGAGCAAATTCGCAAATGCACATGTGGTGGATGTAAGTGTGGGATTGGCTCTCAACTTGAGAAATGAAGGGAAGAAGAGAGGGTCCACTAATTTCTGATGGGCTTAGATGATGCGAGTTACAAAACAGTGCGGTCAAATATCCTAGCAACAGATTCTTTGACAACACTGAATCGTGTATACGCAATGCTAGTCCAAGGGGAGAGAGTGAAAATGATGGCTAAGGCATCAGAAGAGAGAGGTTTGGTTGTGGGACTCGCAATGCAGGCAGAGAACAGGATGAAAAGACGAGGAGATCATAGCCAAAAATCAACAATATGCTCTGTGGCAAAAGTGGGCATGATGTTAAAGGATGCTTTCAGATTGTGGGATATCCAGAATTGTGGAGCGATCGACCGAGGAATGAAGGAAGAGACGGTAACAAAGGCTACGGACGACAAGGCACACATATTGGAGGAATTCCAGCACGTGCAAATGTGACACACACTGATAGAAGTGGTAGCCATGCTATCAACACAGAAGACGAGAGACGTGAGATATCAGGATTGACCAATGAGTAATGGAACGTATTAGTAGATATGATCAACAAGCAAAAACCAAATGAATATGAAAAAATGACTGGTAAGGGAATTTTTTATTTATGGATCATTGATAGTGGAACTTCCAACCACATGACGGGAACCCTAAAAAATTTATGTGAAAAGAAAACTATATGCGAATGTCCAATAGGTTTACCGGATAGAGAGCAGGTGATAGCGTGCAGGCAAGGGATAGTGATTCTTGACAGAGGACTTGAATTGAAAAATATTCTCTATGTACCTAAATTAAAATATAACTTACTCTCAGTTTCTCAATTAATAGATGCAAAATATTGTCTAGTATAATTCACTGATGAATTTTGTGTCATACAGGACCACACTTCGAGGACGCTGATTGGAGCAGGTGAGCGGAAGGATGACCTCTACTGGTATCGTAGGGCACACAAGATTCAAACTTGTCATGCCAGAACAGAGAATCAACTAGCGCTTTGACATAAGAGACTAGGGCATCCATCATTTAAAATTATGCAAATACTCCCCAATGTAAGTGAGAAATCTACAAGCAATGAAATTTGTGAAACTTATGAAAAATCCAAACAAACAAGAGATAAGTTTTCTTTAAGTGACTATCAAGCTTCCAATATTTTTTATTTAATCCATTGTGACTTGTGGGGACTCTATAGAACTCCCTCCTCGTGTGTTGCTTCGTATTTTTTAACTATTGTAGATGATTGTTCACGAGCGGTTTGGATATATTAGAAAAGGCTGAGGTATTAATCACTTTGAAAAACTTTTTCACGTTGGTTGAACGCCAATATAACAAATATGTTAAAATGGTGCGATCTAATAATGGGACGGAATTTATGTGTTTAAAACAATACTTCTTACAAAAAAATGGACGAGTAGAGCGCAAACATCGACATATTCTCAATGTTGCTAGATCATTACGCTTTCAAGGTAATCTTCCTATTTGGTTTTAGGGAGAATGTGTCTTAACTGTTGGCTATTTAATAATCGTACTCCGTTCTCAATACTGAAGGGTAGCACTCCGTATGAGGTTTTTCATGGAACAATTTTAAGTTATGAACATTTAAGGGTTTTTGGCTTTTGTGTTATGCTCAAAATCAGAATAGGCAATGGGACAAATTTGCCAGTCGTAGTAGAAAATGTGTGTTTGTCGGGTACCCTTTTGGGCAAAAAGGATGGAAACTATTTGACTTGGAAAAAGAAGTTTTCTTTGTCTCTCGTTACGTCCATTTTGTTGAAGATATATTTCCTTTTCAAGAGGCTCAGGCTTTGGCACCGGCGCCAAGGATTGAAGATATTGGACCTCCTGTAACAGAAACAAATGTTGAAGAAGACACACATAATAGGTCAAGTTCAGAACCCACACTTGGACCTAGTACTCCACATTTAAATGATTGTGCTAGAGAATCCCTCGTTGAAACATCTATTGACAAACAAGGGGGACATGAACTCAATGAAGAGATTGAAGAGTACATCGCTGACGATGCATCAGAACCAAGTGCAACAGAAACAACGCCGACTTCCGATCTACCACTAGTCAAGATGGAAGTTCCACTTGGTCGGGGTCACCGCATGAAGACATTCTCAGCCAGGTTTCACGACTTCGTCTCTGCTGCCACGATACCAATAAGCTCTACTGGCCAACCACCGTCTCCATCAAAATTCTCAGGTGTGCTTTATCCTATACAAAATCTTGTGAATTATAATTCTTTTTCCAAATAATACCGCAGTATTCTTGCTTCTCTTTAGAAAAAACATGAGCCCTTATTTTTCTCACAAGCAGTTAGAGATGAGTGTTGGCACGAAGCTATGCCCCAAGAAATTTGTGCACTTCAAATCAATGACACTTGGAAGCTCAAAACTCTTCTCCCAGGAAAGAAAGCCCATGGATGTAAGTGGGTTTATAAAATTAAATACAATTCTGACGGAACAATAGAGAGGTTCAAAGAAAGACTGGTAATTTTGGAAAATAATCAAGTGAAAGGCTTGGATTACAATGAAACGTTCTCCGCAGTGGTGAAGATGGTAACAATTCACACAACACTCGCAGTGGCAGCAACCCAAGATTGGGAACTCCACAAGATGGATGTCCACAATGCATTTCTTCATGGAGATCTTGATAACGACGTTTACATGAAGCTTCCATCTGGTTTTAAAGTGCCTCAACAAGGACTGGTCTGTAAACTTCACAAATCTCTCTATGGCCTGCGGCAAGCTCCACTTTGCTAGTTTGCAAAATTTTCATCTGTCTTTCTTCAATATGATTTTCAACAATCCCAAAAAACTATTCCTTGTTTAGACTTCACCACAATAGCGTACAATTGGTAGTTTTAGTGTATGTTGATGACCTTGTAATTGCAGAAAATAATAGTACTGCAGTTCAACATTTCAAAGAGTATTTACACAAATATTTTTACATGAAAGATTTAGACCGGCTGAAGTACTTCTTGGGAGTTGAGGTTGCCAGATCTCAAACTAGAATATTCATGTGTCAAAGAAAATATGCTTTTGATATAATCACTGAAACAGGACTTCTAGGTGCTAAGCCTGTATTAACATCGTGTGAAGAGAATCATCGTTTGGGGTCAGCTACAGGTTCTCTTTTATCTGATCCTAGCATATGTCGTCGACTTATTAGAAGACTGATTTATTTGTGTTTTACTCAACCTGATCTAGCCTACGATGCTCACATGTTATCCCAGTTCATGCAAAATTCACACACCGAACACTGGCAAGTCGCTTTACGTGTTGTACGCTATTTAAAGGGACACCCTGAGCAAGGAATTCTTTTCCTACAAAAAAATGATTTGCAGCTCTATGGATGGTGTAACTCCGATTGGACTAGTTGTCCACTTACTCGCAAGTCAATCACAAGCTGGTTCATCCAGCTTGGTAATTCACTAATATCTTGAAAAATTCAGAAACAACAGACCGTGCCTGCCTCCTCTGCTGAGGCTGAATATCGTTCAATGGCTCAGACAACAAAAGAGTTGAAGTGGATTAAAGATATACTCTCCTCTCTATATGTGCCTCATCATGTCTCCATTGCGACAGTCAAGCTGCTCTTCACATTGCTAAAAATTCAGTTTTTCATGAACGCATGAAGCACATTGAAGTAGACTGTCATCTTGTTCGGGATGAGATCCTGCACCAACGCCTCCTTCCATCTTATGTTCTCACTCACACTCAGTTTGGCCGACCTTTTTACTAAAACTCTTGGTGCAAAAAAGTTTAAAGCAATATTGGTTAAGTTGAGCATTAAAGACTTGCATGCTCCACCTTGAGGGGGTATTAATGGATAATAAAGTATAGATACAGTACTCTTTGAGTACTCTCATGTATATTACTAGGATAGAAAGTCATGTATTCTAATTTATTAGGATCGTAAATTATGCCTTTTAAGATAGAAAAGATTTGATATAGTTTTATATCAAAATATGTATATATATGTGTTCATGACTAATAGAAAGGCAGGTTGAAACAATTTATTTTCTACACCTTTAGATTCATTAGAATTTGTGATAAAATTGTATATTGAAATGCCTAAGTTAAAAACAAAATTTAATGGTAAAAAAATTTAATATCAAACTAAATAAATATAAAATTATTACAAAAATACTTAAATATTATATTAATTTATAAATAGATATTTGCATAAAGATATATTTATGTAAAAACATCAATATTATAAATTTTTAGATGTTTCAATCAAATATGTGAAGAGTTCTATTATGTAGACAATGGGGTGTGAACAACGTAAACAATGGGCTACACTCCGAGTCCACTAAAACAAAAAATATTTCACTCCATTTATCCACCATAATTCTAGCCTCTCACCTTCCATCTTTCTCTCCTTTTCTTGCAGCTGCTTCACTCCCCCTTTCCTGTCACGCTGTCACTAATGCACCTCACCACCGCCTCCACCGTATGACGAAGTAATGCACCGCACCGCCACTGCACCTTCTTCTCCCTTGCGTCGCACTGCCCTTGTGCTCCTTGCAACCATGCCGCCGCTGCACCTTCTTCTTCCATGCGTCGCGCCGCTTGCACCTCTGCCCCTTGCTTCCACGCCACTGCGTTGTGTCTTTGCCATTTCCATCGCGTGCCACTTTGCTTCGTTTACCTAAATGGTATGACCCAAATAAACATCTACATTTTAGTGAAAAAAGCATCCTCATACATAGTAAAATGAACATCCTGCGGAGCATGTACATCCAGAATCAAGCAAATAAAATAAAATACTAATAATATACCCAAATAAACATCCACTTTAGAATTAAAAGAACCATCTGCATACATAGTAAAATGAACATCCGACTTAGTTGATAAGAATCGTGAACAGCAGTGACGGCGGGAGCACGGGATTGCGAAACAACAGTGATTGTGGCTGCACAGGTATTGTAAGGCAGCGGCACTCTCGAACGGACAAGCACCTCGCATCAAAGCTCTCACTGGCGGCGACGACAAACTGTGGATGCGGCGTCCGGCCCTAGGGTAGTGAACAGCAGTGTAGGTGGGAGCATGGGATTGTGAAACAATAATGCCTGCGACTGCATAGTATCACGGGACAGCGGCATTCTCGGACATTCAAGCACCTCGCGTCAAAGTTGCCTTCGATGGCGATGGCAAAATGTGGATGTGGACCGACGGAGCACTGTGAAGACTGCATGGCGGGGTCGAAAATGCTGTTTTGGTTGAATGGTAGGAACTGTACATAGTGTGAATATATTTATGGGTGCTAATTCCAAATTTTTAAATTTTAAAATATGATAATATTTAATTGATAAAAA
>NC_029791.2:118961406-118974159 GCF_000816755.2 Arachis ipaensis | reverse complement strand
AGAGGGACAAATGAATCTGACCAAACTTGATAAATCAATCAAAAAGTTTTCTTTTTAACTATATGTATTACCCTTTTAGAGGCCATTTTGTTTTAGTGAATTGGTAGATGATAAATAATATTGGGTAGTGTAAATTGGGCAAAGTAAAGTGCAGGCACATGCAATGCAATTGATGAAATTGAATCATTGATGGACGTACCACAGCACAATAGGGACCTCAAATTTTCTCGGAGCTATTTTATTGCATGTGATTTGTTTATGCAACCTACGAGATAACTTACTTGCCAGCTTCATGAAAAATAGGCCACGCCATAATTGTGTCAAACAATATTGGGGAAGTTAACTCATACGACACCATGCCTGCCGGCATATTAAAACCTTGGTTACGTTAGGAAGGAAAAAAATAAGGTCAATATTTATTTTATTTAGTATTTATTAAATTAAGTTTGGAGAATTAATATTTAATTTGGTTCTTAAAATTTGAAGTCGGACTTAAATTGACTTCTAAAATTACGATTAACTTAATTCGACCACCAAAATTTACAATAATAACTCATGTTATTTTCGTAATCGGCGTGTTAACTTTACATGTTAATTCTTGTTAAGATTTATATTTTTTGCCTAAATTTCATGTGACTGAGACCTACTAGACCTCATAAAAGTTTGATTGACTTTTCAACATCCTTATTAAAACGATAATAATAAGTTCAATTTGAAAATTTTGATCACATGGAACCTGCGCAAGGAATCCAAATCACAATAAATTAATGTACCAAATCAACATGTCGTTAATATAAATTAGCTTAAAGATTAATGTGAGTTACGATTGTAAATTTTGGAGTCCAATTTGAGTCTATTAAAATTTTAAGGGTTAAATTTAATTTAATTTTAAATTTTAGAAGCCAAGTTGAGTATTAACTACTCAAATTTGGATTATTTTAACTAATTTTTTTGTCTTCCAAATTTTAAGTACAACTTTTCTTCTAAAGAAGAAATAAAATTATAGTAAAGATCAGAAGAATGCTGGTTATATCTATCACCTTTTAATATAACAAAAATATTAGATAAATAACATTTTTATATTTATCTTGTATTTGAGTCAACATTTATAATTTTTTTACATCTTTACAAGAATGATCTTTTCTAAGTTCACACCAACAAATTGGTGAAATTCGAATAATGATGGAGCAATTGGCTTTTCTTTCTTTCTTTTTCTTTTCCACATCTACAAGGCCTAATAATAATAAATTAACAATAGGCTACAATGTCATAGCGAGGTCCAGAAAGCTATTGATCGAAGTGCATGAAATTATGGTAAATTTAGTTTTAATTAACTCTTACTTGATTTGCTTCCATATATAGTATCCCTTTCATACTGTGCATCATTTGCAAGATTTAGTCTCGTTAGGCAATTGGATGGTGTTTGGTCCATGTTTCATGCCATGACCACTTTGCCTAGCTATCTCATGTAATTAAGAGAATAAATGGAGCATAATTAAAAAACTGTAATATTAGGAAGAGAAAAAAATAATTAGAATTTATCTTATTTAATATTTATTAATTATTACTAAAATTAATAAATATTAAAAAAGACAAATTTTAACTATTTTTTTATTATTAAACATTTCGATTAAGAAAATGGTATGAGGGAGATGTTCACTCAAATAATCAAACTGTTAAATAGTAGCAACTAAATTAATAGATAAGAAGATTCGTGTTATCAGAGTTTAATTAAACCCGGCCTCTCTAGACTAGGTCAAGTGCATATATATAACGTTGATGAAGGAAAAAGGGCATTCAATGGTTCCCCCAATAAAAAAAAGTTTAATCCATTGGAAAAACCATGGGAGGACTTCTTGAGTTAGGTGTATATACTCATCTAGTCATCTTCTATAAATATAAGAATTCAATTCTTGTAGAGTGAGAGGAAGAGTTAATGGTTAAAATAATCTTTAAAAGATGGGTCAATCGTCAATTTTGTCTTCGAATACTTTTTTTTTTTAATTAAATTAGTCCCTCAAAAATTTAAAATCAATCATGTTTGTCCCTCCGTCATTTAGTTAATATTTAATAAAGAATAATATATGAATTAACTCATTGTCTTATGTAAAAATAAATCAATAGGACTAACATTTTTCTCTGTAAACAATGCAAGTGTCCCTTTATTATCTCAGTTAGTTCTTCCTTTTTTTTGGTTGGAAGTCCGTCTCTATTATTGTTGACTTATTGTAGCAGCATTGATGATGGTTAGTGACGGATTGAAAAATAATTTCAAAGTTGTGGAGGTAAATATATAGGGCTTCTTTATTTAAATAAATATCTAAAATTTATTAATTTTCAAAATGCATATGGTTGAAAAGGGAAATAAAAATACGTATAGTCATCTTATTGGTACGGGTTGTGAAATAGATTTCTCCTTTAACTCATTTCAGGCGTCTGCATAATGGAAGCTGGCACCTGCAAGTTGAAGCTGGCACGTTCAATCATCGACGAGGCACTTGCAAATTGGGATAATTTATGGGCTGCGCCAGCAAAATGGAGCATCTCCGGGTGGCGTTTGCGAAATGGACTATGGCTGAGCATTTCATTATCAGGATCGTCTCTTGATAGTGTATCTTCACTGATATTTTCGTGAAACTTAACATTTGATTCTCTTCATTTTTTTTTCCTAAACAATAATTCATTAATTTAGAATAGAATAAATTTTAGACATGCAAGACAAGCCAATCCTATTTTCAAGTCAGAGCATATAGAGACATGTCCCAGGAGAATGAAAATGAATAGCTAAAACTAGATATCTGATATAAACATGAGCAAAATCATGATACAAACATGAGCAAAATCATGACACTACATCTTCTGTGATCTTTCAATTTGCAACAATAAAAAAGTCCAAATCCCATGAGCAAAATCAAAAGTAATTATTTTTACTTATCAAAATGTGCAAAATAAGATTAGAAAATTAACAAAATCAGGACATTTTTATTTAATTATTCATTCAGTATTCACAGCACAGAGATAGTATAGTTCAAATGTAATCTTCTAACAGTGTACTCATTGTTCATATAAAATTCTGATTTGAGTTTCTTGATCTTCACTAAAAGTATGGACTCTTTTTTTTTTTGTTGGCTGTAAAATATAGAGTTAAACACAAATTTAGCAGAAAAAAGTTGAAAAATAAAAATATTTCTTAAACTAGAAATAGAAGAAAAAATTATTTTTCCATATCCAGCTAATATGAATTTTAAGAGAAAAATTCAAACCAGAAGTTGAAAAATACACTCATCTTGCAGGCGCCAGAAATAACAATCATATATATGCAGACCTGTACGAGCTTTTATTTCGCGTATGACGCAGTTGAGTTGGTCTTGACACTTTCACTTTCATTTCACAGGAGCCTAGGCTGAGTTGAAGGTGAATTTCATTTCGCAGCCAGTACTATTAAGATGATCATGCATATTTCTATCTTGCTTTTCAACCATGCGCATTTTGAGAATTAATAATTTTTAAATATTTGTAATAATAATAATAATAATAATAGATAGATAGATAGATAGATAGATAGATAGATAGATAAATAGATGAAAGTACAAAATGTTTTATTCAACTAATTTTTAAATGTTTTTTTATTCAATTTGTGTTTGAGAACTGATCTGATACTTTAAAGTTGGTCTAAAGCAACAAATTCAGAATCGAAAATCATTAGACGAAATAATCTCTTCAAAAATATCTCCAACTAAACTACTAAAAGCTCAGTCACCAGAAAATTAGCTGAAAGACTCCGATAAACAAGTAAAAAGATACGAATAATCGTCTCAAAGTAACTCAATATATATGAGTGACTTACTAAGTCACATGTATGATTTATTGTTCCATATTCTCTTTAGAAATCATCAAACTCTTTCTTACTTGAGCGTTGGAGTCCCTTTGCAGGTGCCCACCGCCACCGTTCTTGAAAGAGATCGAAGCATTATCCCCTTTGTCTAAGGAAAGCAAGTTCAGGCACCAACAGAACGAGCTATATCTTGGAAGCGGTACTCATACAGGAATATTTGACGCCCACCGTGGGACCAAAATTCATCTAACCCCACATTTTCTTATTATTTGTTGTAGTGTCTCCACTTTTTTGCAAGTTGTAGTCTATGGTGGATGAACACAGTTACACTCCTTTAAATCCCACTCCAGCCGAGCTAATGGCCATCAACAAATCTCTCCAAGCAAAAAATCAAAAGATGGCCAAACTATTACGCTAAAAACAGCACAGCCAAAGCAAGGGATGAGAACAAAAAAATACCGAAAACAAGAATGACCATGACGAGCATACGTCGGAGGCCAAACATGTCATACCGACCCCTTCAAAGGCAATAGTGAAAAGAACCAACCCCTTTTCAAAGGAGATCATGAGCTTTCAAATGCTTAAAAATTTCACCCTACCAATGACCCTGAAACCTTACGAGGGAACAGGAGACCCCAATATACATGTCACCAAGTTCTATACAATGATATTCATGAACAAAGAGTCTGATCTGATCCTATGTCGAACTTTTCCCATCTTCTTAGATGGAGCCGCTCTAATTTGGTTCTCCAACTTACCTGAAGGATCCATTTCCAGCTTTGACGAGTTGGTTGACCTTTTTCGTAAACAATTTTGACGCATCCAAAATATATGTACACAACTCCGATTACCTAAGTACTATAAAACAAGGACCGCATGAGAGCCTCAAAGACTATATGACAAGATTCACTGAAACAACTACAGAGATACCTAATTTAAACCCGGAAGTCCACCTGCATGCCTTAAAGAGTGGGCTACGCCTTGGAAAATTCCAGGAGACTATAGTCATAAAAAAAACTAAAAACCTAGCCGAATTCAAAGAGAAAGCAACAAGCCAGATCAAAATAAAGAAACTCCGGCAACTCCGAAAGACAGAGAAACCCGTTTCGAATAAAGAGGATGAAAAACAGAACAAACATGCAAATAGTAGAACAGACCAAAGGCCATTCAAGCTTATGCCAAAGTTCGACAGTTACACTCCCCTCAACACAAAAAGAGAAGACATTATTAGGGACATCTTGCATTCCAAACTCATTAAACCCCCAAACAAAGCAGGCATATACCAAGATCAATGGCATGTAGACAGATCCAGATACTGTACTTTTCATCAGAAATACAGGCATACAACAGACGACTGCATTATAGCCAAAGACCTCCTTGAGAAGCTAGCACGCCAAGGTCTGTTAGACAAATACATAGATACTCGAGGACGAAAGCGAAACACGGAGGATTTCGGCCAACATTCTAAAGCGGCCAAAAATCCTCGAGATAAAGGAAAAAAGGTAGACGAAGATGTCAATCCACTCCAACATATAATAAACTGTATTTTTGGTAGTTTTGCAGGAGGCAGATGCACCAACTCGACCAGAAAAAGATCCTACAGGACTATGATGTCAGTAACGGGGTCAAGCTCGTCCCACACCATTAACTCAAACAAGCCAGAAATTTCATTCTTGCCCACGGATTACAAAGCAAACGACCAAAACCTCGACCATCCAGTTGTGGTATCCGCATAGGTCGGAGAACCACTAGTGAAGAAAGTTCTCATGGATCCCGGGAGTAGCGCAGACATCCTGTTATACTCAACATTCCAAAAAATGAAGCTAAGTGATAAAGCTCTCCAACCATCATCAGGAGAACTGGTAGGTTTCTCAAGTGAGTGAGTTCCAATCCAAGGTTACATTTGGTTACAAACTACACTTGGTAACTATCCTGACTGCAAAACTATGGATATACAATATTTAGTCGTCAACTGCAAAAGTCCCTACAATATAATTTTAAGGAGACCTTATTTAAATGCTTTCAATGCTATTATATCCACTGTGCATCTGTGTATTAAGTTTCTTTTGCAGGATAACAAAGTAATCAAAATTCATGGTGACGAAAGAGAGGCTAGGCAATGGTACAATGCAAGCCTAAAGGTCGAGTACTCAAGACAGCCCGAGTAACAACACGTCCAAGTAGTATACAGCTCAGAACATCTACAACCGTTGGCAGGCTTAGATCCTCGGGCCAATAATCAAGAACGACCAATGCCCACAGACAACCTGACGAAGGTCTAATTAGCAACCGAAGAGAGCAAGTATACATATCTAGGGAACGCATTTAAAGACGAAGAAAAAGAACAACTCGCCGAACTACTGAAACAAAATATCGACCTCTTCGCTTGGACACTAGCAGACATGCCTAGCATAGACCCAAACGTCATCAGCCACAAGTTAACTATTAATCCATCAATCCGACCTGTAGCTCAGAAAAAGCGACATCTTGGCACAGACAAAAGGACAGCTTCCCGGGAAGAAACCCAGAAGCTCCTCAATGCTGGGTTTATTAAAGTGCTCAGATATACAACCTGGCTAGCCAATGTGGTAATGGTTCAGAAGCATAACGGTAAGTAGAGGATGTGCGTGGACTATACCGATCTTAATAAACCATGTCCGAAAGACGCATACCCCCTCCCATGTATTGATAAATTGGTTGACAGCTCTTCTGGTTTTCAATGCTTAAGTTTTATGGATGCTTATTCCGGTTACAACCAAATATTAATGTATTCGGCTGACCAGGATAAGACTGCTTTTATTATTGACAATGGAAATTTTTGTTATAAGGTCATGCCATTTGGACATAAAAACGCAGGTGCAACATATCAAAGACTAATAGACAAAATCTTTTCAAACCAAATCGGCCAAAATATAGAAGTATATGTCGACAATGTGGTGGAAATACACAATCTGCTGCAAACCACATTAATGACTTGAAAGAAATTTTCCAACAACTTTGACTGTATAACATGAAGCTCAATCTTGAGAAGTGTGCTTTTGGGGTACAAGGAGAAAATTTTCTCAGCTTCATGCTCACATGCCGAGGTATAGAAGGTGACCCCGAGAAGTGCCAAGCTATATTAAACATGAGAAGCCCGACCACAGTCAAAGAGGTGTAACAACTTACTGGCCGGCTGGCAGCGCTATCATGTTTCCTGCCTCGGATAGCACACCGGTCACATCATTTCTTCAAGACACTAAGGAATGAAGAGGAATTTGCATGGTCTGATGATTGCGAGAAAGCATTTACCGAACTCAAAAACATACTGTCAGAACCTCCTGTTCTTCACACACCTACACTTGGTAAACCCCTCTATCTTTATCTATCTGGTACTAATCATGTTATCAGTTCTGTCCTGATAACAGAAACAGGGAAGCAACAGCACCCGATATACTTTGTCAGTAAATCACTACAACATGTCGAAGTCAGATATCCAAAGCTGGAAAAATTATCTTTGGCACTAGTAACAACGGCCAAACGATTACGACACTATTTTCAAAGTCACACCATCGTAGTCCGAACAGAGCAATCTCTAAGGCAAATTTTAACAAAACCCAAACTTGTTGGAAGACTAATCAAATGGTCTATAGAACTATCAGAGTATGACATCAAATGTCAATCCCGAGGAGCTATAAAATCTCAAGCATTGGCAGACTTCATCGCAGAACTTACACTGGATGAGCCTAACCCAATGAAGAATGATTGGACATTATACGTCGACAGAGCCTCAAACATGCATGGTTCCAGAGCAGGAATATTACTCGAAGATAACCAAGGGACAGCAATAGAACAATCCCTACAATTCACTTTCCATGTAAGTAATAACCAGGTAGAATACAAAGCACTTATAGCAGGATTAAGACTAGTCCACATCGTCGGAATAATACAACTGAAAGTCAAATGCGATACTCTACTTGTGGTACAACAGGTAACAACTAACTTCCAGGTACGGGACACACTTTTAGAAAAATATAATACTATTGTCCATACCCTTATAAATGGTTTTCAAAAATTTAAAATCTCTCACATACCTCGGGAGCAAAATAACAGAGCTGATATCCTTTCAAAGTTAGCAACAACAAGAAGCCCGACTAAAATACCCAGCTTATCCCAATTAACACTAGATGAACCTAGTGTTATGCTTACAACAGTTCTGAGTATTTCACAGGAGGAAGACTGGCGAAGGCCTTTCATACAATATTTGCAAACAGGACAAATACCTAACGATATTCAAAACAAAAGGAGATTCAAGAGAAGATCCAGCTTCTATACACTAATTGGCGCGGAGCTATACAAACGAGAATTCACAAGACCACTTTTATAGTGTCTTGACATGAAATATGCCAAGTTAGCAATAGATGAAGTCCATGAAGGTGTCTGTTAAACGCACATTGGAGGACGAAGTCTAGCTTCCAAAATACTCAAAGCAGGCTACTATTGGCCTACACTACAAAGAGACTGTATGCACAAGGTCAAACACTGCGACCACTGCCAACGGCATGCCCCAACTATCCATAATCCAGCCGAGCAGTTGCACTCATCAAAGATAAGCTGGTCCTTCAATAAATGGGGGCTAGACATCCTCGGCCCTTTTCCACTAGCCCCAGGACATGTTAAGTTTTTAATTGTTGCTATTGATTATTTCACAAAATGGATAGAGGCAACACTGTTAGCAAAAATCAGTTCTAAAAAAATGATATCTTTTGTATGGAAACACATACTATGCAGATTTAGTATTCCTCAATCCATTATAACTGATAATGCTAGACAATTTATAGATCAAAGATTCACAATTTTTTTTACAAAATTTCAAAATTATTCAACAATCCTCATCAGTAGAACACCCACAAACTAACGGTTTAGCTGAAGCTGCTAATAAGATTATATTACAGGGACTTCGGAGAAAACTTGAATATTCCAAAGGAGAATGGGCCGAGCTCATTCCGGAAGTACTATGATTCTATAACACAATAGAACAATCATCCACAAGAGAAACCCCTTTCAGACAGCTACATGGGTGCGACGCCATGCTGCCCGTTGAAATTTCCCTTCAATCTACTCGAACCCAAAACATAGATGAAGATAACAACATTGAAAACAAAAAAACCGAGCTGGACCTCATTGAAGAGGACTGTGACTAATCAACACTTCAACAAATTGCAGCAAAACGTGCTATAGCTTAGAAATATAACAAGAAAATCAAGCCAAGGACGTTTGAAGAAGGAGACCTTGTACTTAGGAAAACAGAAGAAGCGCGGAAACCACCAGGACATGGAAAGTTAAGCGCCAACTGGGAAGGACCATTCCGAATAGACAAAGTCGTCGGCCGAGGAGCATATAAACTCCAAACATTAGAAGGCGCAGCACTACCAAACAACTGGAATATCTCTTCTCTAAAACTGTATTATAGTTAGTCTATAAGTCAGTTATGGTGATGTACTCTTTTTTTTACTACCAGATTTTATCCCTAAGTTGGGTTTTGCTGGAGAGGTTTTAACGAGGCATACCCCCCACACCTTTACAATTGCTAAAGATTCTTACTCTTACAATTCAATCAATACATACTATCTCCTATCAGCACAAATTCATTTGTCTCCTATACCATTCAACTAAGTACAATAACACAATGTACTATCTCGCGAGAAAACAATCAAACCACCTAAACAGATTTTCAAAAAGAAAATCACATAGCAACTACTTACCAAAAATGCACTAACTGTGCAATCAAATTTTCAAACAACGTACTAAATATCTTTTGGCTAAAACTACAAGCCAACAGTTTCAAAATCCATAACAAACGCATAAATAAACTACCATATTACAAAGATAAAGGGACATTCAGGTTCTCACCCTCCCCCTTTTCATCATTCTCTTCATCCCCCACCAATTCTCCACCTGAAACAACCTTGCATGGATCCATGGAAGACAAATCCACCTCAGGAGCCAACAGCTTTGCTTGCTCAACTACCCTATCAAAGCCGGCAGCAAACATTTCAAGCCCATGGTCCTCTTTGTCAGTCTCCAATTGTTTCTTCTCCACACCGAGCACCACCAACCTAGACTCTAGTGCATTCTTCTCCTCTTCAAACTTCTTTCTAACACTTTCAGCTAAAGCTACTTTCTCCTCTAAGGAGTTCACCAGGTCTAGAGCCTCACACATCTTCTTACTTTTCTCTGAGTTTTCTTGCACCAACTAATCAACAGCCGCCTTATCAAAAGCATCTCGTGCACATTTAAGCTCCTGAGATCGGCCAATGCACATCATCCGAGCTCCCATTACCTAACAAAACAACATACAATAAACATAAACTCAGCAATACTAACCACAATCAAAACTACCCCAAACATAATACAAACATACCTGGAGGTAAGAAATACCAATATCTCCAGCATCATGAACAAGCTTAACATCAGAAGGACTCTAGCCATACTCGTCAACCACCATAGAGAAGGGGAAATGCTCACTTTATAACAAGGTCAAGTCCTGGTCACTCCTATACCATGTAGCATTCTTTGGTTCTCAGTAAACTTCTTCACCTGCTCTAAATCAATCTCTTTCCCACCGATCTTATCCTCGGTGACACCTACAACCTTCTTCCTTTTGCTATCCCCTCTTTTTCTTTTATAACTAACCTTCTTAACTGGCGAAGGTTGATCAACTTCTGCACCCTTCTCTACCATAGCGTGGCTACTCGAACCTTGCCTCTCAACGTTTTTTGTCCAAAAGAAAGCTCGCAAACTACTAGAATTCACCTTTGGAGCTTTCTCAACTGCAACAAATAAACACATATCAAGCGTTACACCAACAAAATAAATCAAAATTCATCCGACTATTTCCTATATACTCTGACCACGCATCTTTATCTTATTCCAACTCAAGAAGTTCCATAACAAACAACAAATTAGACGAAGAAATGTTGTTTACCGAAATCTCAACAATCATTTCATTCTTATACTCCATTCTTTCCATCCCCAATATCTGTCTAGGCCTCGGAACCCAGAACAGCAGAAACTTCTCTAGCAAACATTCATCAACATACCATGGAAATTCATTTTCAACAACACCAATTTTCAAAAATATCGACTTAAAGCCCTTATAAGAAGATTTATACAAGCTAAAAATGGCACGGCCAGGAGCACTAGCCAAATTCAACCAACACCCCTCTTAACACCTTTACATTGGAATAAGGCGAAGAACACCTCTAATGACGGTCTACCTCAAGGTAATCCATCAACACTTCAAATGCCCTCACAAACGCCCAAGAGTTTGGGTATAACTACGAAGGAGCACACTTCAATTGCATCAATACTCCACATTCAAACTCTGAAAACGAGAACCTAACACCCAATTCCACAAAGACACAACTATACATAAAAAAGAATTCAAAACTGTCACCACAGTGGTATACACGATCAACAGCATAGTAAGTCAAAAACCTAATATTAATAACTGAACCATATCTAACCCACGACGATGCAAACCCCAACTGAGACACACTACATTCATTGTCAAAAATCGATACCCACTTCTTTACTGAATCAGGGACCCAAGCAAAGGGATCATTTGGATCCCACACAAATACTTCCTCAACTATTTTATCACCTTCTTTGTCAACCTCCTTATCCTTTCGACCCCTAGTACTCTTCTTCGACACACTTTTTCCTTTCTCCATCCCAAAAAACACACTAAAAAACGAAAATGAAAAAGAAACCGAATCAAAATCACTAACTTTTTATGCTCATCTTCAGTAAATACCCAACACACAAAGTCTGAATAGATAATTAAAGGTCCAAACTTTCACACACTAACCCACTACACACACCTTCAGAGGACCGGTAAAACATCCCCCAACAAATCACAACCGTTGATCAAAAAAGCACTTCATAAATTAGTGGACGATATTAATAACCGTTTCATTTTCCCAGACGCATTAATTGCAGATGTCCTTTCAAATAATTTCTCTCTCAACTGAGACACACTACGCTCATCGTAGAAAACAAACACCCATTTCTTTAATGAATTTGCAACCCAACCAAAAGGATCACGTGGATCCTACACAAAAACCTTCTCCACTATCTTATCACTCTCCTTGTCAGCCTCATCACCTTTTCGACCCCTAGCACTCTTCTTCGACACACTTTTTCCCTTCTCCATCCCCAAAAACACTCCAAAAAGAAAAGAAAATAGCAAAGTAACTGAATCAATATCACTAACTTTTTTGCTCATCTTCAGCAAATAACCAAAAAATGCAAAACCTGAATGGATAATCAAAAGTCCAAAAACCTCACCCACTAACCCACCACACACACCTTTAGAGAACCATAAAAATTCCTCAACAAACCACAGCCATTGATCAAAAGTTTACTTTATAAATCAGCGGATGATATTGATAACCATTTCATTCTTCCAGACGCATTAACTGTAGATGTCTTTTCAAAAACTTTCTCTCTCCTCCACAAACTTTTTGTATTTACATTTACCGCCAAAATATCAAGCTTTTCCTATTTTTCAAAATCTCCCAATAAACAAGTCAACTTTGGGGGCTCTACGATTTCTGATTCCGAGCTATACATCGAAAAGCTCAACCTGTTTATAGCTCGGCTTCTCAAAACAGGTCCAGCTTGGGGCTATGATTCGTTACCTCAAAGTCAGTCTAAAGCAACAAATCCGGAATCGAAAATCATTAGACGAAATAACCTCCCCAAAAATATCTCCAACTAAACCACTAAAAGCTCAGTCACCAAAAAATCAAATGAAAGACTCTGAGAAACAAGTAAAAAGATACGAATAACCATCTCAAAGAAACTCAATATATATGAGTGACTTACTAAGTCACAGGTATGATCTATTGTTCCATATTCTCTTTATAAATCAC
>NC_029791.2:118950715-118961350 GCF_000816755.2 Arachis ipaensis | reverse complement strand
CTCAAAAAAGTCAATTTAAAAAAAAATCATATTTTCACTCTTATTTTTTTAGAATATAATTTTATATATGATTTTTTTATATTATATGTTGATATGATTTTTTTTAAAAAAATGATGACGTAATGGGTACTCTCAGGTTGGGTGGATTTTATAATAGATGCCTGTTGGCATTCCAACCTTCCTTCTCCTTTCAGGGCTATCCGAAAAGAAAGAGAATTCAATACTTCTTGGTCGTGAATATCTGAATAGGACTTCCCTTCTTTGCTTATGTTGATTCGTGTAGAAGTTTATTTAAAAAACTAAGATGAACGTAATGCTCATAACTTCCCTCTAGACCTAGTTGCAGTCGAGGCTCCATTTCTAAATGGATAATATTTTTGTCTTAAGGGATACGAGTTTTTGAAAGTAAAGGAGCAATATCAAGAATAATATCATTTTAGTTTCAGCCGTAGTTTTCGTAGCTGCTTTTTTTTAGCAAAGATAATTACTTTATTGATTTGTAAAAAAATAAATAATTGATCCATGGTTGGATAACAACAACAGAGAAATGATTTCACCAAAACATACATAGTAATGACCCATGACCAATTAAAATAGCAACTAAAGAAAGAGAAATTGAGACAGAATAAAGCTAATCTCAATAACAGGAAATAGTCCTTCTTTAACGATAAAATTCCTCCGAGAGCTTTCTTGCAGCGGCAATGATTTCAAGACTATTAGTAGGCTTCTGCTCAAACACCAGTGCATTCCGAGCTAACCAAATCTTCCATGTAATTCTGGCGATGAGGCTCCCGCGATGCTTATTGTGGGTGCCACCACCATGCTTGCACACTACCTCCTTCCATTATTTCCAAAAAATAGAGTTTACTCTAGGTATGTGCTCCAGAATATCAATTTCCTTCCATACTTAAACTGATTGAGGACATTGGATTAAACAATGGAATACTGATTCAACGTCTTCTCCACACCTAGGGAATTGAGGGTCAACATTAGGGATTCGAGCTTGGAGCTTCAATTTGACAGGGAGACCTTCATGCATCATCTTTCAAATAAACACCTTTACCTTCGTCGGAGTACGAAGCGACCAAATTGATCTCCACATTTTCTTCTGTTTGAACACTTTTGGCTGGAACTTATATGGAAAATGGAAAAAATAAAAAGCAACCTGTAACCAGAGTTTACTATGTACGTTCCTTTCTTTTCCTTTTTCCAAATGATCATACCTTGATTCTGCATTTTTTGAATCTGCATTATTTTCTGAGTATTTTCTGTGAGAAAGTTATCATTAATTAATTGAGAATTTCAGCCACCATTAGGTAATAGGAGTTGGTTGACACAGTGAAGATTGTTAACATCATTGAGCATTTGATGTCTGTAAATCACCTTCTTATTAGCACCCTATAACTCTCCAAAAATAGGCACCATATTCCCAAAACCCACCTGCCACTTGACCCCCTTTTCCAGCACTTTCCGTCCTTCTAATATACTTTTGCAGCCCCATGAAGGATTGCTACCAAGTTGCGCCTTTATGAAATTGAAGAAAGGCAAGTATTTGCTCTTCATCACTTGTATAGTAGTGAATTAGTTTTGGAGATTAGTCGCTAGCCTTGTTTTCCTAGCATAGCCAAATTGAATGCTTTTAGGTCGTTAAAACCAAGTCCTCCCTAGTCTTTATCTCTGCATAATGTGTCCCATTTAATCCATTTCATCTTCCTTTCATTGCCTTTTTGTCGCCACCAAAATAACATCATCTTTTTCTGACTGCTTTCAATCAATGTCTCTGAAAGTTTAAAACAACTCAATGTATAGATTGGAACTGCTGTGCTAACTGCTTTAATGAGTACTTCTCGACCACTTGCTGAAAGTAAGGATCTTTCCCACAAGTTTAGCTTCTTGGTAGTCTTGTCTTTGATATATCTGAACATTTCTTGCTTTGATTTAGTGACAATTGCAGGGAGACTCAAGTATTTATCCTGAGAGCCAACGTGTGGAACTTGGAGCAGCTGGGCAAGTTCAACTCTAAGGTGCTGAAGAGTGTTCTGACTGAAGAAGACTGAAGATTTAGTCAGGTTAACCATTTGGCCACTTGACTATATTCTTGTAGAATTTAAAGTAGGTTCTGGCATGTTTGTATGCTTGCTTTGTTGAATAAGATAGAGTTGTCTGCAAAGAATAAATGACTGATCGTAGGGCATCTTTCATTTAATTGTAAACCACTAAACTGCTACCTCTGTTCTCCTCTGTGGAGAAAATGGGATAATCTCTCTACCCAGGTAAGGAATAAATAGGGGAAAAAGGATCCTCTTGTCGGAGTCCCCTTGCAGAAACCCAATCTCTTCAAAATTTTCTACACAAAACTTCATTTCACCCAGTCATAGACTTTACTCATGTCTAGCTTGAGTGCAAAGTCATAGTCTCCTTCTTGTTTTTAAAGTAATGCATAAACTCGTGAGCTATAAGGACATTATCACTGATTAGACGGCCCTTAATAAAAGTACTTTGGTTCCCACTGATGATTCTGTTCATTAATCTTTGCATCCTGTGGACCAGAATTTGAGATGATTTTGTAAAAAATCATGCTTAAACTGATCAGTCTAATTTTACTTATTGAATCTGCTCCTTGAATCTTAAGAATCAAACAAATATGGGCATGATTTAGGGATCTTAGCATTTTTCCTCTGAAAAGAAACTCCTAACAGCTGCATTAACGTCCTATTTGATGATATCCTATTATAACTAGAAGAACTTAGCTGTGAAACCATCATCCTCCAGAGCCGAGTATGGATTAATAGAAAACACAGTCCTTTTAGTCATACCCTCCAAGGCCTCCGTTTAATTAATAGGTACGGATGTAGTAAATAAGGTCTCAAAAAACTCCTGAGCCACTTTTCCAATGCCCTCTACTTTAAAGTGAAGTTAACCATTTTCATCTCTAAGTTGTTCAATCTTATTGTGTCTGTTTCTAGATCGGAACTTAGAGTGAAAATATTTTGTATTTTGGTCACCCCACTATAGCCATTTAAACCCTGAACTTCTCCTTCCAGTACATCTCCTCCTTCTCATATGCCTCCTGAAGCTCTCCCTCTAAAGAACAAATTCTGACCTTGTTTGCCTTCGCTGCTTTTTGTAACACCTATACTACCAGAATGTCACACTTCCGGCTGCACCACTCCGATAGCGAGGATATTACGACGACTTTTAAAGATATCTTTATATAGTAAGAGCCTTTAACTGAAAATCGCATTGACTTTTTTTTTGAAAAAAACGGAAATACTTTTTCTTTCTTTAGATCAACCACCCATACATACAAATCATCAACAATACTAATATATATTCACAAGAAAACTTATACAAGAAACATGCCAATAATACATACATATATCATTACAACTCCTATCCCTCTTTATAAAAATATGAATATCGATAACAAAGGTGAGGAAAAAGACATCTATAATAATAAAACCAATAAAGCACAACCAGATGTGCAAAAGAATCTTCATAGGCTTCTCGTCCATTTTCAACCACAGTGATCATTGCTCGTCTTATGAATCTTTTCGAACAACAACAATTAATCATCTAAAATCGAAATTCATATCTCACTTATAAGAATTCCAATCTCGATAATATCCCATAACATTTTCCTACATACCAAAGAAATAATCTAACCAAACTTACCAATAATTTATCTAATCACGGCTCCCGGTCAAAAATATAATCAATCACGGCCTCCGGCCCAAAATATAATCAATCACGACCTCTGGTTCAAAATATAATCAATCACATTCAAACCATCATAAGGAGATCTTTTACAAGCCACCACAATCCACCATAATCCGAACCAAAAAGTCACAATCACAAGCATTCAAATAGACAATCAAACAATCACACATAGAGAATAATTATAACAAGTAGTACAATTAGCGGTTAACAGAATATCAATTAGGAAAACTAAAATAATTATGCAGACCCAAGCAATTTCAAACAAATACAGTATGATGCATGCCTATCCTACTGGCCATGAGCTCATGTGTCAGCTAAACTGCCAGACCCGACACATCCAGTAGCTAACTCGGACATAATCTATTTGTTGTGCATCTCCAAGAGGAAAAGCAAGAAGGGATTCCTCAATCTTCTAGAAGAGAATCCTCAACCTTCCATCATCTCACTGGAGACAGCGCTATCTGGGATATAGTGTCTGCGACACTTCACAATCAGAGAGAGACTGTGATGCAATGTTAGGAAATCCTCAACTTAACTCGTCCACACCACATCTAGAAATTGAATCGAAGGGAATCCTCAACCTTCTATCAAATATTTCGATGTAACAAGAGAGGGAGTCCTCAACCCCGCCTGTCCACTGCAATAAGAGAGAGAATCCTTAACCTCAACTTGTCTATCACAGCAAGAGAGAGAATCCTCAATCTCAACTTGCCTATTCATGAGCAAGACAGTGCCACCGTGGGTGGGACAAAACCACCATCCTCACAACATCAACCAAAATCTCATTTCAAATCATAATTACAATCAAACATAATCAAGATCAAAATTAAAACCGTAATTATATATAATCATATTTCAATCGAACATCATCACAATCAGAATTCATTATGTTAACATTTATCACAAGTATAATTATCCTCAAACTGTGAGCGGGATAAAACCACTATCCTCACCATAGTTGGGAATTGAACCAAAGAGAATCCTCAAACTTCTATCCAATTCTCCGATGCGACAAGAGACGGAATTCTCAACCTCAACTTGTCTATCTGTGAGCGGAACAAAGCCACCGTCTTCACTGTGGACGGGTATGCAAAACCTTTATAAAGATCATTTTTCATCTCCCAATAAAATATTAATTGAAAACATAATCCATTATTCTTAAACATTTACTTAAAAAAAATCGATAAAACACCCAAAACATAATCCTTTTTCATGGTTAATCAGGCTCACATCAGTTAACTCTTCAGTTCACTTCTATTACTTTAGGGTTCTTTAGAACTCCACAAAAACATAGTCCTTAAATCAAAATTAATCAAACAAAACTCATTCCCGTTTAATCAAGTACCCAAAACTAATTTCAACCTCATTTCTTTAATTCAAGACTTTTCCAAAAGACTCGGAGATCATTTTATTTCACCGATCAAGTTCAATTACTTTTAAATTCACTAAAAACTTCTCAAAACCAACTTCAACTTTTTTTTTCAAACTCAAAACTTTTTCTCAAAGACTCAAAAATTATTTATTCTTAAATACCCATTTTCATTACTTTATTTTTCGCTTAAAGCACCCCAAAATATAATTCTTTTCATAATTAACCAAACCAAAATAAGTTAATTCTTATTATTCAATTTCACTTAAATACTTACAAAAATTTCGGCAGCATCTCCTCTAAAGCTCGAACTTTACCACCCTTCAAGGTTTCCAACCAAACTAGCATCTCTCAACCCTTTTCTCAACATACCAATTTATAATCACCAATTTAAAATCTTTTTTTTTTCCAATAATTAGGAAATCATTCGCAGTTCATAACCATAGAAAAGTCAACTTCAAAAATCCATAACTAATTCTCCAATTAAAATGAACATTTCAAAATTAAACGGTAACAATTTCACTTATTCTAGTTTACTCAACATTTAATCCCATGCAGTTTCGTTAAATATCGAGTTACTATTTTGTTTTCAAAGTTACTAATTTATTTCAAAACTTAGGTTTCCAAGAAAATGATTTAACATTCAGATTTCAATGTTTTCAACAAGTCTCAAGATCAATCCTACATCAACCAAATCAACATAATCCCTTAAGGATTAGAATTCTAGCCAAACCATCAAAACAATCATTAAATCAAACATAATCCACATTTCACACATAATTAACCAACAACTGAAAACCATCACATCCATAAGACTTGCACAATCACAGAAAAATGCACTTTTCACATTGATATCAATTATAAAAATTCCTCGAATAAAATAAGTTTTTAGAAAAGCCCTTACCTCAACCACGACTCAACTACGCGACAAACTTCCTTTTATCCTTATTTCGCAGCAGCAGCATCAATTCTGATTATTTTTCACGGTAGCAACAGCCATTAAACACAGCATGCAAGCACCATGACTCAACCCTAAGACATTAACATCGTAAAATCTTCAATAATATATAACAGAACAATAGCGGTAAGTGTTTCGGGGTAAGAGTTACTCACTATACCAAAATAAACCAAAGGATGGAGCAGTTGCAGCTCCGGTGATGACCTCCGGTGACGATAGCACCGTTCTTGGCGACAAAGAGCTCCCTATTCTCTCCCATTCGTGCTCCCCTCCACGGCGGACCTTGGCGACGGCGGCGGAGCAGCTCAATGGCAGTAGCAGCTTCCTCTGGTGGCAGCTCCGATGGCAGCGTCAGCCATGAAGGCTTCAGTGATGACAGAGCACAACATTCTCCTCTCCTCCATTGCATTTCCTCTCTTTCTTGAGCTGTCTCCATCTCTGCGCGTCACAACGGCAATGATAGATCTAACGACAACGGAGACACGACAGCGACACTGGAACAACTGCTACTGAACCCTCAGCGGTGGCGATCATGGGTCCAGCAACAATACCATTCATCGATCTCTCTCTCCCTCGGGCTTATCCTTGGCTCGCATCCCTCTCTCCCGCAACAGCAACGGTGATGACACTCCTCGCCAGCACCGCACAGTCCTCTCCTCCCTCTCTTCTTCTCCTCTATGTGTATGTGTCTTCTATTATGTTGAAAGGGGGTAGGAGGTGGCGGCTGGGTGAAGGAGCTAGGATTAGTGTTTGTGTGTGTGTGATGAAATTAGGGTTAGGATAGGTATTTTTATTAAAATTAAGGATAATGTAGTAATTGAAAACCAAATTTAGCCCCATAAATTATCTTTAACAATATTATTTAATTATCAACATACAAATTATTTTCAAATAAATACTTTAATTCAAAAATTAGAGATAATCAAATTAATTTTCCTTTATTCATAAGATGAAATTCAAAATCTCAATATTCACATTAAGCCATATAAAATTCTTATTATTTTTTAATTACTAAAATTTTAAATTATAAATAAAAAATACCCAATTACTATGAAAATGATATGAGTTCTAATAAATTTTAAACTTAAAGCCTCATAAATTTGCTTTAATTACCTTTTTGTACGATAATTTTTTAAAATTAAAATCATAAATAAATATCATAAATCTCAAATAACTTATAATTTAATTTCCAAATATCCAAAGTTTTGCACCTTCAATTTTTCTTCCTCTAGTACCTGTTTAGTTTCTTCAATAATTCTTGCCAAGTTCCTATTTTTCTTCTTTTGTCACTCAACAACACTATGTCTGTAGTGCTTTAATTTGTTGAATAGTATAAACATAGGAAACTTAGCATACTTCGACCTCCATGCATCTTTGACTATGTTGGTAACTTCTTCCTCCTCACACCAGCTTTCTTGAAAACAAAATCGTCTCTTTGGTTTTTTACTGCACACTTCTGATTCTAATAACAAAGGGCGGTGGTATGATCCTTGATCATTTAGGTGTAACACCTTTGCTATTGGGTAAGCTATCATCCAAGCCATTGAGACTAAACACCGATCAAGTCGTTCTTTAATAAAGTTTTCTCCAAACTTCCTATTATTCCAGGTAAACTTGCTACCTTCATACTCTATATCGTACAGCCCTCAACCATTTAGAAAATTGTTAAAGACTTTTAATAGAGATGGCCGACTTACTTATTCCTCCTTCTTTTTTTATGGTGAGCCAGAATAGAGTTAAAATTACCAACAACTAGAAAAAATTCATTCCCTGACTTCAGAATCTGAAAAAGTTTCTCAAATTAAGGATTCCTGAGACCTTTTTCATTATCCAAAATACACTCCTATAACATTTCTGCACTTGTTTTGAGCTATATCCATCCATTGAAAGTGAATGAAAAAACTTTCAGCCTCCACCACTGTTATTTGTACCTCTGATTTCTATGTAAAAACTAACCCACCAATCATGCCAATTGGATCAATACAATAAAAACTAGAAAAGCCCATTTTCTCACACTGACCTTTCATAAACGAAGCATTATTTTTGGTTTCATATTAGAACAATACTTCGCAGGAATGAGATCTTCGAATTCCTTGAATGTTGTGAACTACTAGAGTCTTTTCCAAACCCTGGCAATTCTACGTCAACATCTTTATTGAGAGTGGGGTGCCAATTTTGGGCTGACACCCTCTCCCAACTCAGCAATATTCATATCTTCCTTCTCCCTACTCGGCCACTACTCTTCTTCTTCTTCTAACTCGATGTTTATTCTCTTCACTCATGCCACCTGTATCTCTCCTAGTTCTAGTTTCCTTGCCAACTACTGTTTCAGTTTTGGCTTTTTATTACTGTATCGGTTGGCTTTATATATGCTTTTGCTTTGACTTTCCTGAATTACAGCCGCTATCTACCCTGTGTTGACATTTACATTGCCCTCATTTTCCAAACAAATAACAGTCCCGAGTTCCTCCAGTACTTGTTGATTGGATTTCTCTTTTTCTCCCATTGATAGACCTGCAAAGCTCTTAACTGACAGGAGTTGTTTTGTTATATCTGTTATTATTCTTCCAGTCAGCCTTGAATTTGTTAAGATTAGATTTCTCCTTCAAATCTTCCACCCTTCTACCTACCTGTTCTGCCTTCAACCATTCCCCCCTCCCCAAATGCTCCTCTATTGGTCTCCGTTCTATTTCATTATTTGCTACGTTGATATAATTTCTAACTTCATGGTCTAGATAGCCACAAAGATAGAAAAAAATCCCAATTCGCTCATATTTCAGTTGGACCTCCATGATTTTCTTATTAGGACCAACAATCTTCACTATTTGTTGGAGCTTTTTAGTGACGTTGAGATTGATCTGCACCTTAACAATTCTTGTTTCTCTTCCCCTCATAGAAAAAATAGCAACATCGAGTACTTCACCCATAGATTCTCCTATTTTCCTTTCTAGCATTTTTGTTTTACAATACTCTAGCATTCCCTAGAGTTGGATTCAGATTGGAACAATCGAGAAATCCATCTTTGGTACCTCTTCATCTTCTGTCCATCTTCGAATGTTCAATATAAAGTTCTTAAACAGTTAGGGCACGTCCTTTTCGATCCAAATCAGGTCTTGTTCATGATCGAAAAAAAATTAGAATGTGTTGTCACCATGATCAATAATCCTCAGTCCATCCAGTAGTCGCCAGATTGTAGACATAGCTAGTTCAATCGTACCAATGCTGAGCAATCTATCTACCATTAATCTCCCTACCAAATTTTTTTGGCATTCCTCCAAACCCCCTTTGACATTCGTAAAATCAAAAAAGATTATACCTTCCTTCTTCATTCCTCCTTGCTCCTCCTTACTAGCCATTCTTAAATCTTTGTTTGCATTAGATACCAACACTGCAAATTAGTGTTATATTCTTAGAAGATTAGAATTAAAATTCCACATAAAATGTATACAAGTGTATGTAAATTCTATTAGAGCACCTAAACCCTAATAGGTACCCCGTCTGCTATATGATATATATGAGTTAATAGAACAAGCTAATTTTATATTTGAGTAAACTATATTTTTGTTTACGAATTCTTTGAACGTTGACAAATTATTCATAAAAAATTAAAACTAAAGTTATGCCCATAAAAAATAAAATTCAATCGACAAAATTACCAAAACACTATAAAATAACTCAAAATCTTTAAATTACTCATTTTTCTAAACTAATCAAATCCCAAATTTCCACTAACATCCCCTCTCCACCCCACCAGACGGTTACCCATTGTTAAGAAAGAATTTTTTTTTTTCTTCAATTCTAAAGCAAGATAAAGAAGAAAACTGGATAAGATAATGTTAGTGAACAAAGAAGCCCAAACCCAATGATATCTGTATCTCTCTCTATCAAATACCCATCTTTTTTGGATCCAAAATCCTTTGAAACTTGTAACCTTTATAAATAACAGTAAGACAAATCTATTGTTACACCAGTCCAAAAATATACCTATTGTAGTTAGACTTTTATCAAATTTAGAAAAACGTAAAGACTTTGGGCTTGGCCCCCTGTTCACTTGCCTAAAAGAAATGGAAAATAAGATAAATAATCATCACCAAAAAAAAAAAAAGATAAATAATCATGACAAAATAAAAAGATAAATAAAAAATAATATTATATATATAATTAAGGTTTAATTACTCTGTTGGTCCTCATAGTTTCGTAAAATTTTCAATTAGGTCCTTATATTTTTTTTTCTTTTTAATTGGGTCCCTACACTAATTTTTTTTTCAATTAAGTCCTTCTTAGTAGTAATTGGCTTAATTTTATAGGGATCCAACTAAAAAAAAGAATTGGTATAGGGACCTAAATAAAAAAAAAAATGTAAGGACCCAATTAAAAAAAAATTGGTGCAATGACTCAATTAAAAGAAAAAAAGTATAGGGACCTAATTAAAAATTTCGTGAAATTATAAGGACCAACAGAGTAATTAAACCTATAATTAACGTGTTTATTTTTTATTTTTTATTAAAAATAATTGACATAAAATTAAACAAAAATTTTATTTCATAAAAAAATTATTCAACCATTATTTTTTAATAAAACTTGAGTG
>NC_029791.2:118926869-118944370 GCF_000816755.2 Arachis ipaensis | reverse complement strand
CAATCATTAGTATAAAATAAATATTATAATATAAATACATATTAAAAATAAATTAAATTACACATACATTTAAACACAAATATATCAATAACTAATTAAATTACACATATATTGCGAATAACATTTTTAATTTCTAAAAAAAAAAAGAAAACACTTGTTCTTGTTTTATGACACTAAAATAATCTAAACTGATTATACTGTGTGACTTCGTCTGAGTCACTGAGTGGAAAGCTCAACACTTCCTTAAAACTCTCATCCCATCTCTTTCCGATTCATTAACGCAACTGCTTCTTCTTCATTCCCTTCCATTCTTCTTCTTCTTCTAGCGCACTCTCTAACCATGAAGACCGTTATTGTCGGCTTCATCTTCCCACTCATCTTCCTCTCCCTCCGCAACCGAAACCGCAACCGCCGCCACAAGCGCCAAGGCGTCTACGTCGACGTCGGCGGAGAGCCAGGTTTCACCGTCCGTAACGCCCGGTTCGAGTCGCTAGTGACGTCAGCTTGGGATGGCGTAACCACCCTCGCAGAGCTTCTGGAGCATTCATGCAAGAACTACGGCGATCAGATCTTTCTCGGGAGTCGCGAGCTGATCGCGCGTGAGAATGAGGTGGCTCCCGACGGCAAATCCTTCGAGAAGCTTCATCTCGGCGGTTACAAGTGGCTCACGTTCCGCGACGCCTTCGAAGCCGTGGTTTGTTTCTCCAATGGTTTGGCGGAGCTTGGGCATTCCAGGCACGAGCGTGCTGCTATCTTCGCTGACACAAGAGCCGAGTGGCTCCTTGCATTGCAGGTGTTTGTTTTGATGCCTAACAGAAATGTGCTTTTTTTTTTCTTAAGAGAAAAGGATCCTAATCATTTTCATGCACAATATGAAACAACTTTACACTGTCAAATACAACCGCCCGCATGCATGTTGTGCAATAACATAAACTTGATATTTCATATGTAATCAGAGCTTTTTCTTATTAGGATTATTATTTCAGAAAGGAAAAGTTTATTACCCAACAACTTTATTAAATTTTAGCCAGCATACAACCAGCAAAAGAAAAATGAGTAATCACATAACATTAGATAAAATCTCACACTATTAAAAAAATCATTGATGGTTACTTGATGGCTATAAATCACAAAAGTTGCTGCCTCCTAGCAATCTTGGCGTGGCTCTATTTTGAGTGGCCATTGTATTGTATCATCTGTTATGAATTGACAACTTTTGGAAGTGACGAGTATATAATGCGTATAATAACAAGTTATATACTTATATTGCATTCTATTGTATAATTATGAAGTGACAAACATATAGTTATGAAGTGACCGATATATTTCAGTTTTACATGAGTCTCTGGTTTTTTCCAAAAACAGAATAATTTGAGTTTTTTTTTTTTTTGGGTTTCATCAGGGTTGCTTCAGAAGAAACGTGACGGTTGTGACTATATATGCATCTTTGGGAGAGGAAGCTTTGTGTCATTCTTTGAATGAGGTTTTTCAATCTATATCTCTCTTTTGTCTATGGTTTAAACTTTTGTTCTCTATTAGTGTGTATTGTTCGTAATTAGAATGTTGAAATGTGTACCAGACAGAGGTTACAACTCTGATTTGTGGGAGCAAAGAATTGAAAACACTTGCTAAAGTTCGTGGACAACTGGAGTGCGTAAAACGTGTGATATGCTTGGATGAAGATATCCCATCTGATACTTCATCTGCTCTGCATGGATGGAGAGTACTTTCCTTTGCAGAAGTTCGGGCACTTGGTGGCAGAGTCATGGTTGAGGCAGATCTACCCCTTCCAGCAGATGTTGCAGTTATAATGTACACAAGTGGAAGTACAGGTTTACCTAAGGTTGGAAGCATCTCATATTAAGGTTAATCAGAACCACCATTAAGACTGAAAAAACTTATCAAGTTATCATAAAATGGTAAAGTAAAAGGGTTATTTACTTCAAATTCTTTCTTTTGCATAATAGGGTGTCATGATGACACATGCTAATATGGTAGCCACAATTAGTGCTGTGATGAGAATAGTTCCTAACGTTGGGAGAAATGATATATATTTGGCATACTTGCCCATGGCTCATGTCCTTGAGTTGGTAGCTGAGGTATGGGAAACTAACTTAGCCAGTGGATTATGTAAATAAAAGTTTCAGTTTAAAAAAAGACATTTTTTTATCTTGTTTCCTCTGACAAACTCAACTCATCACAACTTGTTTTAGCATATAGTTGTAGCTGTTGGGGGTGCTATAGGGTATGGATCTCCTTTGACTCTGACTGATTCATCAAACAAGATAAAAAAGGGAACAAAAGGAGATGCTACTGTATTGCTGCCGACCTTGTTGGCAGCTGTACCGGCCATTATTGATCGCGTACGGTATGGAGTCCTCAAGCAGGTATTTCATTGTGTTTTGTTGGTGAGTTTGGTGAATGATTCTTTAGCTATGCTTCAAATTAATTTAAATTGAGTGATCATGCAGGTTGATACAAAGGGAGGACTATCAAAGAAATTGTTTAATTTAGCCTATGAACGGAGGTTGCAAGCACTTAATGGTAGCTGGTTTGGTGCTTGGGGATTGGAAGCATTTCTATGGAATCTTTTTGTTTTCAGGAAGATCCGAAAAGTTCTAGGTGGTCATATCCGTCTTATGCTATCAGGTGGTGCTCCACTTTCTGCTGATGCCCAACGATTCATCAACATATGTTTTAGGTTAGTGTTTTCAATTTCGAGCCCGTAACCAAACCATCTCTATTTTTAATGGTGGCTACTCACATGAAATTATCAGGTGAAAATAATAGATAAAATTGTTAGACGACATATAGTAAAATATGTCAAATTGTTTAACCATTTCCATCTATGGTTTTCACAGGAAAATAACTTCATGTAAATTGATCACAATTTTTAATGCAAGAGGTTGTTCGTTATTTTAGATAGAGTTAGGTAGGAAGTAGGAACAAATCATGCATGCTGTCCAAAATAAATCTTATTATTTATTCGAACTAGAATGATCTAAACTATAGCTTTTTCCATGTACTGCTGCTAGTCTGCTAGTTCTATTTTGCTTTCCAATTTTTTCTCAATCATCTTTTTCTATCCAATTTGAAATTTAATTGTCAACTCTAGTGCTGGAATAGGTCAAGGATATGGTCTCACAGAAACCTGTGCCGGTGGAGCATTTTCTGATTTTGATGACTCAAGTGTTGGCCATGTTGGACCACCTGTTCCTTCTTCATATATTAAGGTGGTGGCGATCAAATCTAATTATCCTTGTAATGGCTAAACCCAATGCAATTTGTATAAGGATATCTTTTTTATTCATTTGAAATTTATATGATCTTTATTTCCTTATATTTTAAATGAAATCATACCATTTCACCCTCATTTGGTGTATCTACTCCTTGCATTTTATATTATTTCACAATTCACATCATATCATAAGGACAATTAACCATTTAACCTGCATTTCATATCTAAGATATTCTTCGTATAGGAGGTGATTTTGTTTTCTAGTAGTTTCCTGCTTTTAAAACCAATTATCACTATTAATCTTGTCTAAAACTTTGAATTGTCATTTATTTCTGCTCCCTGTAACGTGCAAATATGTTAAAATGTTGTTGTTGATTACCTTGCAACCGAATATATAACATGAATAGAAATGCTAAATCTAACCCTCTTTCCCGTGATCGACCCCTTGGAGTTATACTCTAATGATTTGGCTTTTATTTATATGATTATCTTAAAATGGGGGTTTACCTTCTCATTATATATGCATTCGAAAAATATGTCTTATGTTAGCATTTGGTATTATTTACTCAGCTAATCGACTGGCCTGAAGGTGGATATTCAATTAATGACTCACCGATGCCCCGAGGTGAAATTGTCATTGGTGGTACTAATGTCACCCTTGGATATTTCAAAAATGAAGAAAAGACTAGAGAGTCTTATAAGGTATGGCTTCATGTTTTCTTCCTTTTTTGACTTCTGGGAAAAAAAAAAAATCTGAACTGGCATAAGATTTTGGTTACTATTTTCCTCTACTTTTCAATTTTTGTAATGAGAAATTATATTTGTACCACTTTTAGATAAATTATGGCATAAACGATAAATTTTTTATCAATCACTTTTAATAATGAAGTAGAAAATATACGCATAAAATTTATACAATAGTAATCCATATAATATTCTCGTAGTTTATATAACAAAGTAATCAAGAGTTTGATCATGCACTCCTATTATACTTAAATTGAATGTTTAACACCAAGTAGACATGTCAAATCACTATACAATACACCCTTTAGCCTAAAAGTCTCTTGTAGATGGCGGTGTGTTAGGTAAAATATATTTGTGAATCTCCAAGTTGGTCTTAAGTTTTGTTAACATAGAGAAAATTGGTATGTAATGCATAATTATTGAAAGAGTTGGTATTTTTTCTCAATATGGAATTAATTTTTTAATTATTATTGAACAAATGTGATAGTCACATTTATCAAAAAGAGAGGAGAAAAATAAAATCTGAGCATCCGAATAGAGTGAGGTCCACAAATTTTAGGATCAAATTTATATATTAAAGATTTTAAAAATTTTCGATACAGAAATTTGAGGGTTATATTTGTGCATTATAAAAATTTAATAAAATTCAGGTACACAAATATAAGTGTTAAATTTGTGTTTTAAATGGCAAATCTGTTGGTCCGATTTATGTTTTTCATATCCTAGTCAAACACATCATACTCCAACAACTTTGTAAAATACCGTTATCTTTTCAATATCAAAATTAAAAAGTGATAATTTTGCATAGTGACATTAAAACCTGTTACTTTTATATATAATTATACATATTCATTGTTGTATGTTTTGTTGTAAAGGTTGACGAAAGAGGGGTGAGGTGGTTCTACACTGGTGACATAGGTAGATTTCATGCAGATGGTTGCCTTGAAATCATTGATAGGAAAAAGGACATTGTTAAATTGCAGCATGGAGAATATGTCTCTTTGGGAAAGGTATGGATGAATGCTGGATTGTGGAATGTAATATAATGTTCTTCATGTTTTGTTACTAACAATTTATTTGAATGCAGGTTGAGGCAGCCCTTATAGGCAGCTCCTATGTGGACAACGTTATGCTACATGCTGATCCTTTTCATAGCTACTGTGTGGCACTTGTGGTGGCTTCTCATGAAGCATTGGAAAAATGGGCTTCAAAGCAGGGAATTACTTATTCTGATATTTCAGAACTATGTAAGAAAGAAGAAGCTATGAAGGAGGTATATGCATCACTTTTAAAGGTATAACTTCTGTATTACCATTCTTTTTACATCTTTTGAGTTACAACAGAAACTCGAATAGAAAATTCTCATTGATCCTAATTTATGATCCATCTGTTACAAAAGAAAATAATGGCACATTATTATTAATATCATAAATAATGAATGAGAACCAATGATATCTCCATTTTTCAATGGAAGAAATTAACTTATCCCACACATTTATAATCCAATTTATATTATTCTTTTAACTTAAAAAAATCAGAGTTAATAGTCAAAATTGTCTGAAGAAAATTTCACATTTGTCAATTTGATCTTCAAAACATCAAACAGCTCAAATTGGTTCCGAAATATACAATATTAAATCAAATTGGTCTTCTGACTAATTAGATGGTGATATATCGCAAATGATTATATCATATCATCATCTAACTTATAAAAAAGACTAGTATGATTTACAATGTATCTTTTAAAAATCAAATTGATGCGCATTTATTCTTTCAAAAATTATTTTATTATTAATCCAAAAAATCACTTACCACACTTTTCACTCTTCGTCAGGGATCCTATATATTCTCTCATCTTCCCTCAATTTATCTCTAATGGGCAAAGCCCCTGTTCTCTTAATATAAAGAGAAAATAGGGACATACAAATAAACACATTGGAATTGCTCTAATGATATATACGAATTAGTTTGTCGCAATTTTAAAGCAAAATGTACCAATTTACTTTAATGAAGGCAAGTTTTATGAGGTTAACATCAATTTATCATTAGATAATTATCTCTTACTGTGCTGGTTTTTGACACCATTCTTTGTAGGAAGCTAAGAATTCTCGTTTGGAAAAGTTTGAGATTCCTGCCAAAATTAAGTTGCTTTGTAACCCATGGACTCCTGAGTCTGGCCTAGTCACTGCAGCTCTCAAGATCAAGAGAGAATCCATCAGAAAAACTTTTGATAATGAGCTCAAAGAATTGTATTCTTCATAGATTACCACTATTGCACTACATTAGGATCTAGCTTTCATCCTATTGATGAAAGAAGCTACATCTATTTTGCAGTTTTTCACATTAATATTTTTTCTTTTATTTTTGGAGTTGAGGGACATAGGGGTGGGTACAAGAATTTGGTTTTTTGTTTTCATATTTTTCGCAAATTACAATTATTCTGTTGGTGGGCCTTATAAATGAGAATGCCAAAATTTTGAATGTGTTAAACAGAAATGCTAGATATGAATTATTCACTACTTGATTCAATAGATTAAAATACAAATAGGTAGTTTAGCAATATCATATTACCATGATTAAAAGAAGGGAAAAACAAAAAGAAGTGTTTTTGTAATAGCAAAGTAGATTTCCAACTTAATTTTTCTACATATATCACAATGTTTATTTTGGTGAAAACATTAAATTGTGAAGGTAGGGTTGAAATTGGGGGGAGACTATAGATGAAAGAGCAACGTTGAATGAAAATAAAGCAAAACCATACCCAACTTTGGGGCATGATATGAGCATGACTTGAAAGCCAACCAAATCCGAAACAGTCCCCACCATTTCTGCCCATGTGACTATTACTTTGTTTTTTATCACCTTTATTTAAAGCCTTTTAGGATGTTTCATAGACACTTCATATTCACAATTCGTTGTTCATCTCATGCCCACTACTATTAACTAGCCTACTACCACTCTCCTTCCCTTTTCTTTAATTCATTTTTTTTAGTATACTTTCTTCCCTTTCCTCCTTTTCCCCAAAGTACTTCTGATTTTGGAACAAGTGAATGCATCTACGGTTCATCATATTCACATGTTTGACAAAAACAGAGAGAGATCATAAAGAAGAAGATTTGCACGAATTCCCTAACTAGTTAGTGCCTAGCACATGCCCCCACACTCAAACTAGCTTTGCCTAATTCATTGGAGGAGGTACCACAATCTACGTACATATGATGCTTATGTGGATTTTTACTTCAAATAGGGACTCCTTTTTTATTTGCAGACTCTGTTTTAAAATAAGTATTGTTTTCACTTTTTTGTTTCATTGAAAAATTAATATATATTTAAAATTTGATAAAAGAAATTGACACTTGTGTGTTTGTTTGAGGTGAAAATGGAAGGATGGAAAAGAAAGGAAAAGAAATTGGAAGGAAAATAGTTATTTTCCTTTGTTTGGTTGAGGGGAGAAATGGGAGAAGAAAGAAAATGGGATAGAAAAATATTGGTGAGACTCACCAATTTTCTTTCCCTCCAACAATAGAAAGAAAATGGAGAGAAAACTAATTCTCTTTCTCTACTTCTAATATTATCCCTTTACTTTTTTTAATATATTTTATAACATAAGGATAAAATTGTCTTTTTATATTATTTCTTTCCTTCTTATTTTTCTTTCATCCAAACACATCTAAAAAAAATAAAAATTCACTCAATTTCTTTCCTTTTCTTTCTTTTCTTTCTATTTCTTTCCTTCCAACCAAACATAACTTAATTATTTTACAAAGGAGGGAGTACCATTTATTACTTCAATTGAATGATGAGCTACGGTGCTTACAAATAAAACAAAATAAAATAAACATAATCAATGTATTATTAGTTTGACTATCTTTAGTGGTGTTATGAGAAGCCCTTGCTCTTCCTGAATGCTGAGTGATTTGGGTGTCTATCATGAGATTTTAAACTTTAAATAATTGCCATCTTTTAAAAGAAAAACTTTCCTTATTTTCTCCTTCCTTTTTTCTTTTTTAAGTCCCAAGAATAAAGGTTTGATTCAATTATGATGCTATGATTTAGCATATATCAAAGACATCCTGCCAAATTAAACAAACCTTTTAATTCGACGGTTTTTTTTCTTATATATAAATAGAATGTATTTTATTCTATTAAAATTTCTTTCTAAGATATCATGTTAACCTCATTATTTTTACTTTTTAAGTTTTTTTTTCTTTCTTCTCAAAATAATATATACTCACGAAGTTATTTTAGATTTTAACTAGTATGTGTTTTATTTGATTTTTTGTAACTTCTAAGGATGTCGAATCAAATTTATATCAAGATCTCAATTTGAAGAGTAGATATAACTCATCTAAAAAAGAGTGACTTTAATTTCAAAATTACTTAGCGTAGGTATCGAAATTGTGTATATCAAAATATTTGTGATAAATTACAAAACAAGAAAGTAGATAAAGCGAAATAAAAACTTGAAATAAAATTCTTAAAAGAAAAGAATCAAAATAAATAACACAAAGGAAAAGAAATGAAATAAATAAGAACTATAATTGAAATAACAAGTAAATTGAACTTTAAAATAAATGAACAAAAGAAATTAAAATATCCAAAAAAAATAAAAAACAATAAAACAAAATAAACTGAAAATAAAAGAAAAAATCAAGAATAAAAGAAAATTGACCCCAAACACTCACATATACTTGCACTCCATGAATCTCCTTTGCGGTATAATTTTGGATTTTGTAGAATTTTGTGTGATGGTGTAATATTTAAATTCAAGTCCATTTTTCACTTCTACATTTCTTCTATTTATATACCACAAAAATAGATTTGCTGAGTATTTTCCTCTTTCCATAATCTAGCTTCCTTCTATTTCTCAGGCCATGACACAGCATTGACCATGAAAAATCTTGACTCCCAAGTTTGATGTCCCACGTCTTCTCTTACCTTAGTGTTCAAACCCCACATTTCATAAAGTGCTTCTGAATAAAGCTTTCGTGTGATTATTTCATTTCAAATTTTAGAAGTCACCGATTCGAATCCTTCTTTTAATTATTTTCTTTTCACTTTCTATAATAAGTTGAACTCTTGTACTAACGCTCTTTTGGAACAATCCATGTGTTATGATACTTCAACCTACATTCTCATAGAACAACCCACATGCTATAATACTTCGACTTACATATGACGAACTCACTTTTAGGTCAAACGATCATGGTCAAATTATCTGTAATGTCAAATTTTTGTGCTAACAGTATACAATAACTAATTACTTATAAAAGTTATTTTCTGAGTTCGATACTCATTAGAGGATGAGAATGGAACTTGTTTGTTTGGGAGGGTCGTCCACTTTGTACCTCTGCAGCACTCGAGAGATTAGTCATTGTACTTTTGGTCTGATGGATACCCTAGTGTAAACCGATATAAAAGTTAAATAACTTTAGGAAAAGGACAAATAGGTCCCTGAGCTTTTTATTCGTTGACATTTTACTCCCTCAAAATTGGAAAATACAAAACGATTCCTGACCATTCAAAACACTGTACTTATGGGTCCTTCCGTTCAATCTGCTTGACCAAATGTTACGAATTCAGATTAGGTGACGTTTATGTGGCGTGGGGGTGAGTACATGTCGCCAAGATATTGTGAATGGGGTTGACGTGGTCCGTTATAGAAAGTTATGGGACATATTAGTCCTTATGTACTAACACGACGATGTTTCGCAAAACATTGTTCAATACTTCATATCAGATATGCCAAGGATGCCCATATGAATCATAGACAATTACAGAAAGCCCTAGCACTGACGTTTTCCCTCCAAAAAATACAACACTTCATCTCGATCTTGTTGCAGCTCGTGTTCTGTGAAGCAGTTCCAGTGAAGCTTCGCTGTTGTAGCTGCGTCCGTTGTGAAGAGTAGTAAGTACATTATTGTTGAAACTTGTTGTGCTTCTGCCTTTAATTTTTTATACATGACGTAGGATGGAATTTATAGGGACTGTAAGTGAGGGTAGTAGCTAATTAGTTGTAGGGTTAGTCAGGTTTAGGGTGATATTTAGTGAGGTTTTGGATCGTTGTTAATAATGTATAGTTTTGTGTTGTGATGTGTATTGAAAAATATTGCAGATGGTGATGTATTTGGTGTTTTCGTGTTCCACCATGGGGCTACTTTTTAAGGGTACCTACTAGTGAGTTAGTCTATCTTCATGGTCAAGTTGAGAGATTTTTACCCATGGACTTGAATTTTGTCAATTTTAGAGATTTAATCACGCTATTCAAAGGACTAGGATATTAATCGTATAAGGAGGTTTACTAATATGATCCGAAAAGCACGGATATAGAGTTAGGGTTGCATGTACTGAGGGGGGTGTAGGGATCAACCAAATACGACAGGCTAAGTTGAGGAACAAAGACACTAATGAATTTTACATTTTTTTTATCATCCTGTTAATCAACCTCAGATCGCAAATGGTACTTGTGAGAAAAATGATCAGGTTGAGGAAGAAATCGATCCAAGTGAGTTCAAAATATTGGATGACTCATCTATTGATCATGATAGTGATGACAGTGAGTAAGATGAATTGTATAAACCACCACCTCCTAATTATGAAAGTGGGAGTGATAGTGGTGAAGATGATGAGGGGGGCAGAAGTGTTAGAGTTGCCAAAGAAAAAAGGAAACAAGTGTCTCCATCTGTGCTTGTTTCTGCAGTCCCTGTAAGGCAAGGTCAAGTACCATTCAAACCTCCAGCACAAGTTTCAGCAAGGCCATTCAACAGTACTTTGAGACCAAAACAACCAATTAAGAGAAAGACTGTTGGCGAACAACATGTTCAAGCATCACAGCAACCAACTGCAAGAGTTAGTGAAGGACCATTTGAGGAGACTTTGGTTGCAACAAGCACTGGAATTCAAAGGATGTTTGTAAAACCCGCAAAATTAGTAAATAATTAGTTAATAAATTAATTATTAATCCAAAAAAATTAAAAAAAGAGAATTTTATAGTTTAATGAGATATGATTAATTAAAATATAAATTTTGACATTAATTTTAAAGAATTTGGCCTAAGATTGGACCGAACAGGCCGAACTGATTGAACCGAGCCCAAATCAGGCCCAAGGCCCATTATATAAAATCCATCATCAGCATCTTCTTCTCTCATTATGCACACACACTGAAAGAGAGATTGGAGGCAGCAAACCCTAGGTTCCAATTTCAATTCAACTTTAAATCCTTGTAACTTTCAATGCGGAGCTCTGATCGCCGCACCGTTTGCGGTCACACGTTCACCACGTCGAGCTCTACAAAGCTTATAGAATAATTTGGTAAGTACCTAAGTATTTTCTTCTCAGCCACTCCCTCCTAATTTCGAAAATTTGAGGATTTATTTTGAAGAATTATGTGATTTTGGTGCCTTAGGATCAAATTAACCTTGTGGGCTTGCCGGATCTTGTTCCAAACTTCCGTTGGCAAGGTAAGAAACGTTTGATCCTTGTCAAATTACTAAATTTGTGAATCCTAAGGTAATTCTAGTGTTGCTGTATGAAAATCTAGATTGAATTATGTATTTGGAAACAATTTGGTGATATTGGAGTCGAATTGGCAAAGTTGGAAGCTTGAGCTTGCTTGAACTTTGGGGCTGTGGATATTTGTTAACGATGAACGCTTGAGGTGTTTCGGGTTTATTGGAGAATCGGCCAAGGTATGGTTTTAGTTTTTCGTAACTAAAATATAATGTGTGGTGAAAACTTAGGTTAGATAACCGTAAGATAGGATTGAAATGTTGGTGTTATTGAGATTGATAATTGTTGGCATTTATGAGGTTAATAATTAGTAATATGAATGAGTTTGTTGTTAATGAAATAATGATTTTTGAGTGATTAATGATATATGTTGATAATTATGTAAGATGTTGTTTGGGTATGAATTAATGTATGAATTGAGTTTAATTGTAGATTTGGAGTGTTGTGGAGTGATTTAGTACGTTGGAAGCATAGATTGCGTAGTTTGGTGTTGATGTGGTAAGGTTGGGTAAGTTAAAAAGGTTTTGGATTGGAAAAGTTTGGGAAAAATTGAGAATTTAGCTTTTGGTAAAAATGTGATTTTAATGAAGTTTGGCGGTCCATAACTTGAGTCTCGAATTTTGGATTTGAACAAAATATATCTCAAATTAAAGATATTTTCAGTAGCTTTAAAATGGTACAAAATTTGAGAAAAACAAAATTTGTTGTAGAGAAAGTTATGGACATCGGAAAAACGGGTGCAGAAAATGGAATTTTCAAAGTTACAGAAATTTTGGTGTGTGTGCGTACGCACAGGTTGGGAAGGACGCTCTGTTGTATGCATACGCACAGAAGCTATACGTACGCACAAATCCTGTTTTTCACATAAAACTCTAATTTTTTACTGTTTGACCTTCCCAGCAAGCCTACAAACACCTGAAACTACTATTTTGATAGAAATTCACTATTTTTGAATTATTGACCATTTCTCTAATTTTTCCAAACCTCTAATAACTCTGTTGAAGGTCCGATAGCTAGGCATGGGTTACGGAATAGGAATAAGTATATTAGGGAAGTTAGAATTGGAATGGAAGGAGACTTGAGAAAGGCATGATTAAGTTGGGGCGGTATTAAGTATTATAAGTGATGAATGAGACACAAATTGAGATATATGCGAGTGGGTAATAGGCAGTAGCATTGTCCACTTGCTTCGGGTATGAGATGAGGGAGAAGAATTATGAAAACTGAGTTTAAATTATGGAATTTTGAATGAATATGAAATAATTGAAATGATAATAAATTTTTGAATGTGAAACTTGGGCAGTAGCAAGGATTGTGGTTCGTCCTGTTTGCTCCGGGTCAATGTTTGAGTTTTGATAATAATGATGATTGATTATTAGATGAATGAATGTATGTTGGAGATACATGGGCAGTAGCAAGGATTGTGGTTCGTCACACTTGCTCTAGGTCAGTGTTTGTGATGCCTGGGTAGTAGCAGCAGTAGTGGATTATTCCACTTGCTCCAGGTTGAGCTTTTAAACACCCGCCTGGGTAGTAGCCGTAGTAGTGGTTATATCATTAGCTCTGGGTTAAGCGGGTAGTAGCAAGGGGGTTGTAGCTCAAACCCACTTGCTCCGCAATGGGTGTTTCTGTCCAAGGTTAGCTACCAGGACGTGTCGGGTTGGCTATATAACTGACCATGATATCATCAGCTATAGGGCAGGCATACATCATATGCTTATGTGTATTTTGTTTGATTGTGCATTAATTGGGCTTGCCTATGTGATTATTATACCTACTTGTTAAATTTGTTACCTACTGTAATTGTATTCTACTTGTGTTTGTTTTGTCTGTATCTTGTTTGTCTGTGTGGTTCTACTGGTGTTTTGGAGGATTGTGGAGGGAGGAGAAAAGTCGAGAGTTTTAGTTAGAGTTTGGTTAAATTGAAGAACCTTAGAAAACCACCCTGTTTATCGTTTTCAGCTTTATCTTTAAGTTTTATAATCTGAATATCGAAGTTCTAGGATCGCCTCTGGCTTTCCCGGAACATTTTATGTTAGTTATATGGGTACCATTACCATGCTGAGAAACTCTGTTTCTCACCCCATACAATATTTGTGGTTTTCAGATGCAGAACGTGAGGCACCTCGCTGAGGCATTCTGGAAGTTTCTGAAGCAAAGACTTTTGCCTTATGGGTTCCTATTTTGTTTTGATATATAAATGTAGATATGTTATATCTCCATTGCATAGATTAAGTTATGTCCCTCTTAGATTTTTCGTTGACGTGAGCGTTACGACTTTTGTTTTAGACTTTCTTTCAAAGGCTCCTCGTTATAAAATTTCTTTCAATTATTATTATTATTATATATATATATATATTTACTTTTAGAGGTCGTAATACCTTACCACCTCAATTTTATGACTTAAGCATAAGACTTTGTGTGGTATGATGTTACAATGTTTAAGTTCATCCCCACCTCAGGAGTAAACAATTCTAAGAAATGATGTAGTTATTTTAGAAAGTCAGTTGTAGTGGATGTGAAACTTGAGATTAAGCCTTTTTTTTATGCGTTATGCATTCTAGTATTTTTTTTGGCAAATTTTTTGTTCTCAGTTGGTGACTTACTGTGAGAATAGTTATGTTATTTTATTAGGATTGTAATCCTTCAAACTTATCTTATAGTTTCAATGTTTAATGAACCAAATTATTTAATAAATTTCACATAGTTAGACCATCAATAAGATATTATATATTGCCATTTAAACACTGATAAACCACTATTTTATGGTTTATCTTATGCTAAATTGAGTGGTTTTCATCAGTTCTTCGCACACTTATTCATACAAACTGCATGGTTTCACAAATCCTTCCTAATTTTGTTCCATGATTAAAACTTGCTTCCTAAGCCTTTAAATTATCAATTTTTAATTTCTCTTTATACCATTCGATGTCGTGATCTGTGTGTTAAGTATTTTTCAGGCTTTATAGGGCAGGAACGGCTTAGAGGATGGAAAGGAAGCATGCAAAAGTAGAAGAAACACAAGAAACTAAGGAGCTGAGCAGCGAGAATCGACGCGCACGCATGGCCGATGCGTGCACGTGCATTGGCGTATCATACAGCGACGCGTACGCGTGACAAGCGCAGAAGACCATCGACGCGTATGCGTGACTGACACGTACGCGTGACGTGCGTCACGTGCTGCAATTACAGAAGACGCTGGGGGCGATTTCTGGGCTGTTTTGGACCCAGTTTTTGGCCCAAAAATACAGACTAGAGCCAGGGGATAAGCAGAGACTCAACACACATTCATATTCACTTAGTTTAGTTTTTAGTTTTGAATTCTAGAGAGAAAACACTACTTCGTCTAGGGTTCTTAGATTTCTTAAGTTTTGTGCTTTTGGTTCGGATATTGAGAGAGTTACTACCTTCGATTGAAACCTTCATCGTTATAGTTTGCTTTTCTATTACTCTACTCTTTTGTTTTCTAATTAATTTGCTGTGGTCATATATGGATATTGTTAATTTTGGGATTTATTAAAGTAATGAACAATTTTTACATTTAATTCCATTTCTTGTTTGATTTCCTTCAATTAATTATCAGCTTCAAAATTTTCTTTTATTAATTTATTTTAATTACCATGTCTCTTATTTATTCTTATTCCATGTTGTTGAAAAATGGCATTCATGTTATGATTTAAAACTCTCAACTTGGTTTGGGAGTTGATTAATTGGAACCCCTTGAGTTGGAAAACTCAAGTATTAATTTGTAATTGGGGATTGCTGGCTATCTCACTTTTCACTAACTCTAATCCTTTCCTAGGAAGGGATTAGGACTTGTGAATCAGAGTTAGTGTTACCCACTTGACCTTCCTTCGCAACTACAAGAGGATAACTAAGTGGAAGCAACAATCTTTTACTATTATACTTGGAAAAGTCAACAAGGATAGAAACTCCAATTAATCTTCTCTCAGCCAAGGCCTTTTATTTCAAATACATAACATCTCTTGCTATCATTCACTGCTTTGATTTTTAATTATTTATTTTTTCGTTCTCAACCTTCAAAAGTTTCTCAGAAAATTTCTGACCAATAAATTGCACTGCTGTGTCAACTCTTTAGAAAACGACATGGGAATCCTACTCCCAGTTATTTATTCTTAATTGTGACATCTTTTAAATTGATAGTGAAAATTTTGTCGGTTAAGACTGTACTCACAATGCGATTTTTACTAAAATTTTTTAACCGGCATTTTTCTACCCGTCAAACACATAATATTACAGTAACAAAATATTATCATTCATTAAAAGATAAACATAACTACATTCTGTCAACTTCAGTTATAGTTCATCATAACAACAATGCACAACATCTTTGGTTATCTATTTTTCAACACTTAATAACAACAACAGCAGCACAAAGTTACTAACAAACACACAAGAATAACCAACAGATTAGTTTTTTTTTCTCTCTCTAGATAAGCAAGCTTCTTGTCCAACTTATACTTTTTTCTTGCATAACTATTGTTCTAGGTCATCAACCTCATTGTCACAAATTAACTTCTTTGTATCCCCAATTTTTACAACATGATCATCAAGTCAGACAAAGAACTTGCAGTGGGATGGATTTTTCAACTGCAATATCAAAAATAAAATCAAAATTCAATTAAACACATGAATCTGCTTCAAGCTTCACAAAACCATGTTACCTTGAAGAAGGGGCACTCAAGAAACAACCGGTTGGGATTATTTGGTGTCCTGAACTTGTACAATATAGCATATACTCTACATTTGCACATCGGAATAATGTCGTCCTTCTCGTCTCCACCTTCCACGCAACAAATGTGAAACGGCAATTGGACTCGTTGCGTGCTCAAAGAACCTCCTTCACTGGCCATAGCACAGAGCCCTAACTACACAGCTGCGATGGCGTCTGGAACCAATTTGAAGAGTTAGGGCACCTCCCAAAACGTCATTGTTTCAGGAGCACAAGGACCTACTTGTCCTCCCAACTTTTGTCTACATCACACATTGACACCGTAACGAATACATCACTTGGTTATGGACACATGGACGCCACATCAGCCTTGTCCGTTTGACATTAGAGGACAGATTGAATGGAAGGACTCATATGTATGGTATTTTGAATGGTCAGGAATCGTTTTGTATTTTTCAAAAAAGTCCATGAGTAAAAGACTTATTTGCCCTTTTCCCATAACTTTACAAATATTAGTAAATTAGAAAAAAATTATAATAAAAAATATACAATTAAATGCACTATTTTAACGTTTTCACATGGTATTACACAGATATTATTTTCTTTATGGAAGTTACATTGGTGTATTGGCCAAATATTAGGGGAGTGTTGACAGGGCCTCAGAGGCGTGGCAGATACTGGAAACATGCATGGGGGCTTGGTGACGTGACTTGGAAGGACGGGTGGCACAGACCTGGCAACATGCAGGGGGCGTGTTGCCTGCGAATCTTGACAGTGCAGGAGGGCCTGGCAACACGCAAGGGGCGTGTTGCCTCTGAATCTTGGCAGTGTAGCAGAGTCTTCGCTCTTTTTCGAGGAGTCTGGAGCAACACGGGAGGAGTGTTGCAAGTGGTCTACATACAGGGGACAGCCCCCCACTCCGCTAATCAGCAACGTTCAAAGAAGCTCTATAAATTGAGCTTCTGGGACCAGTTGTCATGCATGAATGTTATCGTGAGAGAAGTTGAGAGGCTGAAGAACAGTGTTAGAGTTAAGTTTTTTTTGTGTTGTTGTTGAATGGTTCACAATTTTATCGTGAGAGAAGAAGTTGAGAGGCTGAATAAGAGTATTAGAGTTAGAGTTGTTTGAAAAAAAAATTATATAAAAAATATTAAGTATATTATGATTGTTGTTGTTTTTTAATTTTTTTATAATTAAATTTATGTATTTTATTATTTTAAATACTTGAATGTATTTGACCTACTAGGTTTATTAACTACTATACAAAAAGCCCACAGCATATTAATGCATGGTAAAAATTAGTCATGTTTAATTA
>NC_029791.2:118918191-118925714 GCF_000816755.2 Arachis ipaensis | reverse complement strand
ATGTATAATATTTAAATAAGTAAATATTTTTTGTGGATGAATAGAAATAATAATATTTTATATTGATGTAAATTATAATTATAAATATTTTTTAATAATTTTTATTTATTTAAACTAATATTTAGTGAATAAATATGTTTTTGTTGAACCAGCCAAACAGGAATTTGATGGTTCGTAAATTGGATCCGCCGCTGACGTGGAATCCGATGGTCGAAAATTACTTACGCTCAACGGGATTCTACCACATTTTTTGGATTGGGTTGATAAGAGGATTTTACCCCCTTATTAGCTGCTTTGGTGGAAAGGTGGAGGCCAGAAACTCATTCGTTTGAATTGCCAGTGGGTGAGGTTACTATGACACTGGAAGATGTCACTCATATATTTGGCTTACCCATTGATGGAGAGCCTGTGAGCGGATGGACAGATAGTAGAAGCGACTTCCTACAAAGTCAGAGCATCGCGATATTCGGTCGCGAACTGGCTGTCAGTAGTTCTTCGAAATCTTATATAAAGTTGGGTTGGGTTCAGATTATTAAAGACGTAGAGCCATTAGATAGCGAGGAGTCTATTAAGAGATATGTCAGATGCCAGATTTTTTGTTTGTTGGTTTTGACCCTGTTCACAGATAAGTCGACCACATATGCCCGTGCGAAGTATCTACCGTTGCTTCGCGATTTCGAGTTGATCAATACTTATAGTTGGGGGGTCAGCATGTCTCGCGCATCTTTACAGAGCATTATGTCATGCATCACGATATGATACTAAGGAGATGGATGGCCCTCTTAATTTTTTATTTATTTAGGCATGGGAGCAACTGCCGTGTATTGCGCCCGTACCCAGACAGTCCCTTCTACCGGCTGAGATACCAGTTGCCATGAGGTAACAATTCCTCTTCTAGTCCTGCATTATATTGAGAATGCATATTTGATTGAAGGTATATATTTTTTAATTTTTTCAATGAACCATGTTTCAGGTGAAATCATTCGTATCGGAGTAAAGCTTAGTTATCGAAGACCGTAGAGGTATTTAGGCAGGAGAGAGACAACATGGACGAGGTAAATATTTATGGTTCGTGTGATTATCGTATCAAAACATTAATATTAGGGTTCTAATATTCTAATGTTATTTGGAAATTTGTGTGACGGTCGTACGAAGGATTGATCATACCCGACGAGTTACATGGACGCCTTGAGGTGTGTGACATCATTACTCCATTATTGTCATTCGAGTGTGTTGAATGGCACCCTGCGAACCGAGTGATGCGTCAGTTTGGGTATGCACAACCCTCCCCCGGCGGTAGCAAGAGAAATTTCACTAAGAGAGTATTGCATCACTCTTTGTGGAGTGCAGCTTTATGACTGGACAGTTTTACATGGGGGATGGATAGAGGAATGGGGCAACCGCCATAACACTTGGTTGCGGGATCTACACCCCCTTCCGACTTGGGACTTTAGATCGTTGGTGGAGTACCGAGATTGGTACGTGGGTTCGTACGGACATCTGCTGAGATTGTCAGAGCACGTTCCTCAACATCCATACCAGCCACCAGTCCCACAGCCACCAGCACCACAGCCAGCACCTCAGGGACCACCTCAGTATGCAGTGTTTGAGCCGTTTCCTTATTATATACCACAGTCATCACAGTCGGCGTAGTCAGCATAGCGGGCACCATCAGCAAAGTCGGCACTCTTAGCAGGGTCAATCCAGCCGGCATTCTCAGCATAGCCAGCAAGTTCAGTCCAGCCAACACTCTCATCCTGTACTGTACATTCCACCCGAACAGAAATGGTTTGACTTTCCGTCGGTCCCATGGAAGATTCCCGTAGATGGTCATAGAGTTCAGCAAATACAGCAATGGGTCAACGCTGGTTTGGGTGGCTGTCCAGCTCTTACCACTATGCCTTCACTAGTAGAGGTAGATGATCCACATCGGGCATCAGTAGATATGGCCACTGGTATGCGGGGTCCTTGTTCTGATCACACCTCAGGGCGGGCGTCCTGTGATAGTGGATTCATCAAGCCGCATGTGGCCTTTGAGGTTGTTGATGAGTTCAACCTCAGTGCATCTGCACCTACAGAGGCAGGTGGGTCCGCCACTCAGGCAAAGGCAGGTGGGTCGGCTTTTTCGGCTATTGATGACTCAGTCCGGGGTCATCCGTATGACCTATGGAGGGAACGAAATCCACTTGATAGGTTTATTCCGTCGCGGTTCGGTCAGGGCATGATGGGTAAGGGACTGAACTGGTTGACTCGAAAGAAGTGAATGTAACTGTTAGTTAATCCTGTGTATGTTTTTAGAATTCATTATTATTTTAGAATTAACTGAATGTAACTCTTAGTTAATCTGTTGTATGTTTACCTAATCGAAATTCAAAATATGGTCTCAGAATTAAGTAAATATAATTCTTCGTTAATCTTTTGTATGTTTACCTCACAAAGGCATTAGATGGTAATATTAACCTAACAATACAAATACGATGAACGAGAAAAACATTAATGGATAAAGCCAAATTTAAAAATACAAACACGACAAACTAGAAAAATATTAATGGATAAAACAAGCCAAACATACAAACACAAAGGCCAGAAAAGATCTAGGGACCACTATCGTCACCAGCACCACTCAGTCCAGCATGCTGAGGACATCGACTCCGACTATGACCCTGTCTACCATAGAGACGGCATATCCGAGGACCATGCATATTGCGTGAGTCCATTTCATTCAGGTATCGGGTCAATTTGGGACGATCTTTCAATGTTCTCCTCAAGGCGGGATTAGTGACCAATGTGGGTCCCTGATAAGCAAGCCATGTCTTTGCATCGCCTAATGGTACAAACTCAAATCTGTAGACCTTACGAACCTCTGTCATCCTGTGCACATCATGCACATACAGCTGCCAATCGAGTCGCTGGTTTGCACAACAAGCAATAACATGTCGACATGGTAGTCGTTCCACCTGAAAGTGCCCACAGTCACACGTCCGTCGCGGAAGATCAACTACCAACACCTTTCCATTAGGCATTTCACGCACCTCAAACACCTCGTTTCGTTTATCAAACCGGTGCACAACTATATTCCCAGCACGTTACATGTTTGGTTCTATCTGCTGTTGTGCAAATACAAAGTAAGTAAATCCAGCACGCTTGCGTTCGTGAGTCTAGGCACTCTTCCGCGTAAAAAGTTTGTTTAACCGATAATACATTGCTCGGACGAGCGCCAACACAGGAAGGTTTCAGGCACCCTTCAAAACTGAATTAATGCACTCCACAAGGTTCGTCGTCATATGGCCCCATCGATGACCCTCATCAAATGCCAATACCCAGTGTCTAAGTCCAATGGCATCGCACCACCGGGCATATGCCTCGCCTCGCTCTTCCAACCTCTTATAGTTGATGTTGTACTCCTCCACTGTCCTTGAATACCCTATGTTGACAACAAGTTTTTGCAAGTGCGGTATTTTGAATGTCCTTAAGAAGTTGCTATCGATGTGCCTTATACAAAACATCCAACATGCTCTCGGAGGTTGCCAATTACTACCGAAACGATTTACTACTGCTCGGATTGACTCATGCCGGTCTGAGATCATACCCACACCGTCTTTTTTAACAACATGCCTTCGTAGATTCCTTAGAAAGAAGTGCCACGCATCAGTTGTTTCGCCCTCTAGCAGGACAAAGGCGATAGGCACAATGTTCTGGTTCCCATCTTGTGCAACAGCAACTAGAGGTGTACCTTTGTATTTTCTGTACAGTCAACTTGAACTAGAGGCTTGCAATTATTGAACGCCCTAATGCATGGATTGAAACTCCAAAATACACGGTGAAGTATTCTGACACCATTCGCCTCCTCAGTCCCGTTGTACAGTGGTCGTGTTTCTATTTGGACAATTGATCAGGCATCTTCTGAGTCACGATCGAGTGCCACCATGGCAAAGCTTGGTAAGAATCCTTCCAACCACCGAAAACTTTGGCTATAGACTTCTGCTTTGTCAACCAAGCCTTTTGGTAACTGATGGTGTAGTTGAACCTTGACTGGACTTCCGCAATTTTAAATTTGACCTTGATGGACGAGTCACTCTCAACCAATGGCCTTATAGCCTCAGCAACTGTCTCCGAATCTAACTTGGAATGATCCTGTGAAATTGTTCCTATGGTGCATGTGTGCCTACCGTTGTATCTCCATATCTCCCAACAACCTTTTTTCCGTATCAAGCTGGTTCGGATAAGCCAGTTGCACCCATTCCCATACGTCTTACATTTTACATAGAACGTCAATGGTTCAGGCTCATAAACATTGTAGTCGACTCCTCTAGAGATAGTGTAACTTTTGATTGCTGCGACGACAGACTTTCTAGAACTATACTCCATTCCTATCCTGAACTCTCCGTCCTCAGGATCAGCAACACATATAAAAAGCAGAAATCACCATTCATTGATCCATCCGAAATATAAATTTACAAAAACATATTATTCACTCATCACGTACCTATGTTTGCATATTCCGGGAATTCCGGTGCATTCATGGTGTCAAGATCCAAATTACGCATAAAAGGTGGGACGTTCATCGGTTGACTGACTGCGGGGTAAACTACCACATTCTCCGCTGCTGCTTCAACTCCCACATCACCATCCTCGTCTTCATCGCCAGCTTCATAAGTGGCTTCGAAGTCCTCTTCGCTGTCACTGTTCATTCCTTCGTACACTGCAGCTCTATCATCCTCTATATCTAAATCATTTTGAATCTCATCTACCTCTACGTCTTCAAACACAACATACAGCTCAATCTGTGGCTGTCGCATCTGAGTCTGCCAGTGAATTTGGAACATATTCTGTATACTCTCTTCGTCAATTATCGGCATGATATCAAACTGTATTAGACCACCAAAAACTATAACCAGATTCCGGTACAATATACTGCTCACTCTCCTCAATATACTGTTCTCCATGCTTTGACAGAGACCATTTTGAAGCTCGATGAACGTCATAGTGCATGGAACCACAAACGAAAACGGATTCTGACACATAAACCTCACTCTCTTATGAGTATTTCATATAATTTCACCGTTGCGATATACTATCACGTTTGCGGTACCCTCCATTACACTAGCAACACACTCAAAGAACACTATTTCTCGCAATGAAAATGGTACCGGACTTTGCCTTATATAGATGAAGCACTCAGCACGCTCATCCCCGTGTTGCATCACCAACCAGCCTTCGACACGTGTAACACGCCCCCTCTCTCTCCCCCCCGGTGCTGACTCAGCACGCCCTCCATGTGTTGCAGTCTCGTGCAACCAGACTTCGCCAAGTAATATTTACGCTCACCCATATACTGACTCAGCACGCCCCCATGTATTGCAGTCTCATGCAACATGTCCCGCCGCATGTTGAAAGTGCATTCTGACACCCACCAATTTACAAATACACACACAGCACCATTTTAATCTCAAACACCAAATTTAGACCTATAACCAAATTATTTTGCCGGTAATACACAAGGTCAAATAATAAAATTGAATTTATCAAGGGAAGTCACAAAATTACTCGCACCTTTTTTAATTCCTTGGATATTTTAATGACAAAGGCCAAAGTGCCGGCATGAACAGTGGTTTGTTTTGACCTTTTCAAAGCTCTGATAACAAAATGAAGTGGCAGTCGCGTATTTTGACCTTATCCACTAAACAACCGTACTCCTATTTGTAGGTGTTGGTGTACATTTATTGTGGTCTAATTTTCTTTTTCTATCAAGACGACTAGGCTATAGGATAGGATAATGAAATTTTAACTAATGGTTTTTATGCAAATTAAAATATTACATTTCATCATTTTAATTGATTAAAAGTTTCAAGTATAAAAACAAATGTTTAAATATTTAATATTTTTTTCTGTATATTTATGTTTGCGAACAACATAGAACCATATTTAGTGACACATAATTAAAGTGCTAATATTTAGTTGGTTGTTTAAAAACAATATTCTAGTGATAGAGTTAATACTAATTAGTGATATGTTATTTAGTAAGTGAAGAGTTTAAAAATTAAAGTATTATTAACTACTTACATTCATTATTTAATATAAATAGAAGTCTTCAACATGTTTTCTAAGGTCTCATTTGAAAAATATGCATGATTAGCAAAATTATTATTGTCAAGTATTATTGTTAAAAGAAGACAAAAAAGAGATTTGGAATTCTCTAATAAAATTGTAAGAGGTCAAAATCGTTTCACAATAAAATATTTTTAAAGAGGATATTATATTCTTTTTGAGCAATTCTATATTAATAACGGATCACATTAATAATTTAAATTTTATTGGAGTATATAATAGAAAACAATGAACGTGCAAGGGTCTTGCTTCAAAGTTTACTTTGTGAAGTTTTACATTCACTGAAGAGAACAAAATATATCGGAAAAGTATAGGTAAGTAATAATATTTTTTAATAATATATAAATAATGTGAATTAATAGGGTTAAAAGAATAAATTAAATTTAAATTTAATTAATAATATTAAATTATGATATAGTGTATTTTTATTTGATTGGTAGTTGTTTATGTTGTTCAAGATGGTCATTATTTACCTAACACTTTCCTTCTGTTTATGATAATAGCTTTTATATACAAGACTCTAATAACATGTATAAGAGTCCGTTTAGATAGGTTTATAAGTGATTTTTTTTAACTTTTAACTTATGAAAATGTGTAGTATTAATGTCTGGTATAATTTTTAAAACAAAATTACAACTTTCTAAAAAACTATTTTTGTGTTTAAGGAGAAGTTAAAAAAATGACTTCTCTCATAATAAAAATCTTTTTATCACTTTTCTCTTAAAATAAGTACTTTTAAAACTAAAAAACCAAATACAAAATAACTTATTTATAAGTTACTTTTAATACAAATATTTATTGTTTAAATTATTTTTTTAAAAATAATTTAATTAAATTGTTTATCCAAACTAGACCTAAGTATGTGTGTTATAGTTATGTAAGATAGAAGTTTAGTTTTTATCATTTCAATAACAAATTACATTTACTACAAAGTATCAAGTATGCATTCTTATTTTCACAATAATTAACTCATCTAAAAGATTAAGCCTTCTCTATTTTTATAGAAAAAGAAATGGAAATCAAATAATAGAATTGATCGACAGCTAAATATTAACTTGATGGTGATAGTGGCTCTTAATTTTAAAAATTTTCCCAAGGTTGGACCCCAAATAGCGTGCATTAGCCATTGCATTTATAAGGTTGAACCAGAAAAAGTACTAGTTGTCGAACTTGTTGCAGCTATCTACTTCAATTGGCTCAAGAGTATATCTTCTGATTTGCATTTATATTTTGGTCAAAGCCAACCCTTTGACTTAAAAGTACAACTTGTTTTATTACACTCTGTATACTGACAAGTACTTGCATGGCTGTAAAAAAAATTAGATAGATTTCTCATATTATTTTCGTTAAATAATATACTTTTTTTTAGTTATTAATAGTGACAGTTAATTTAAAACATTAAATATCAATATGTG
>NC_029791.2:118916296-118917482 GCF_000816755.2 Arachis ipaensis | reverse complement strand
GAGATCATTATTTATATGCCTAAATTTCTAAAATATTGACATTAAATAAACTTAGAAAAATATTCTTAAATGAAAAAATTTTATTTTCTTATAGTATAATTGCTAATTCTAGTAGCACAAACAATTTTAATTGCAAACTTATTATATACAAAATTATAACAAGTGAATTCTGAATTTTTTTAAAAAATAAATAAATAAAACATTTAGATTTATCAAGATATTTTTTCTTTAAGTGTTGTAAAGCATTAAGAGTTACGTTTGAATTTTTTAAATCATTCATATTAATTTTGTGGTTGACTAAAATTTACAAATTTAATTTCATAGATTACTTTGGTTCGCATTACATGCAAGTTTCAAAGCATTACCTTCATAAATATTTACACAAATATTCTCAATTGTTTATATACAAAATTTTATGCTAAATATAAGTTTTTCTATCTCTTCTTCAAATAACATTAGCTCAATATCTTTTTCGTCATTAAAAAATGATCATAGAATAAAATACATTTGAGATTTTTAAAAATTTTTTAAGGATGGTTTTATACTTCACTTTATGAATTAATTTGTCCATATCAAACACGTGAACTAACGATATTAATGGACCGACTCGGGCCGGGTTTAATTTGGCCCGGTCCTGACCCAAAAGGCAACAAAAAATCCGAATAAATCATATAAACCCGATATAAAATTAGTATATCTATAAGTCGGATAAAAAGCATAAGTCGAAGCCAACAAAAAATAACACAAAGTAAAAATAATAAACCAAAACCCGCAAAATATGTCTTGGGTCCGTGCCGGATTTTGGGTGGATCAGGTATTGAACACCCCTAATATTAGACACTTAATGGTCATGAGTGCGAGTTAACGTTCCATGTCAGTTGTTACTGTTAGTGAATAACGAAAAAAATTGTATCTAACGAAAATAAACATTGAGAACTATTTTTATATTTTAAACCTTAAATGGCTAAAGAGTCCGATTTAAAAAATTTTAGAGACCGGTTTGAATAATTATTCTAAAATTTGAATAAATATATAATAGATGAAACCTCTAAATTAAATAAAAAAATTTAGATTAGATACTTTAATATTTAACAAGTTCTTATTTTTAAAAATTCTTTGAATATTATTCTAGTCAAACTGATTGATTTTTTATTTCTTTCAATTAAATTTGAAAATATATATTTTA
>NC_029791.2:118910143-118916183 GCF_000816755.2 Arachis ipaensis | reverse complement strand
ATATATTAAGGTTATTATTGTAAAGAATTAAACAATTTTACTTTTTTAAATAAATAAAAATTTAAAATTTTGTAATCCTTTTATATAATCTTTTCAACTAATATATAACTTTAACCTACCTTTTTAAAATATGTATAAGCTAAATTCTATAATATCGTGGGGTTGAAAATAATCAAGAAAAAAGATAAAGGTGCCAATGAATTATAACTCAAATGGCATAGTCTCTTCAATCTTCATACTCATTTATCAGATTACGGGTTCGAATCTCCCTATATTTAGTAAAAAAAAAAAACAAAAAGAAAAAAGATGAAGACGAGCGAGAGTTTATATTTATTATTCATGATATATGAATACCTTAAAAATTAGTCTGTTAGCAAAATAAAATGGGAACATTTTTATTTAAATTATGTACGAAGTATCTTTGATTTCCGATATAATTATGGTGATTATAGTAAGGGATAAGTACTGTTTTGGTCCCTAAAATTTAGGGTTAAAATTAAATTCATCCTCAATGCGCTCTGCTACTGCTGCCGCTGCTACCGACCTCGCCGCCACTTTGCGTCTTCGCCGTTGTACCTCGCCGATTCTGCTTCTGCTTCAGCTTCGGCTTCTGCTTCCGATTCGGCTTCTGCTTCGGCTTCTACTTCTGCTTCCGATTCTGTTTCTGCGTCTATTTCTACTTTTGCTTCTGCTTTGATTTGTTATTTTTCTGATTTCATTGTTGTTGTGTGTTGATTTTGTTGTTGAATTTGATTTTGTTGTTTCTAAATTTGAATAATGTGTTATTGTTGGTGTTCTTGAATCTAATTATTAGTATTTGGTGGGAGCAAGATGGTGGTGGTGGTAAAGATGGTGGTAGTGGAGGATATTTTTGTTCGTAAAAAATCAAAAAGATAATTTTAATACCAAATAAAACGTTGGTGACGATTTTAAATCTAAAATAATGTTGAGAACAAATTTGATTTTGATTTTAAATCTTAGGAATTAAAACAGTACTTATTCCTCTCAGTAATTATAATTTTGTTTAATTTATATTTTAAATTATGTTTTTATTTTTTATCCTCATTTTAGGGTGACCAAATAAAAAAATTATTAATTTTTCAAACTCCATTTTTTAACTCTAATTTTTTAAATACGGTTTTTTTTAGAACAAGTTCATCGCATCCCCAACGAATTTTATATTTTTGTATAGAGTTCGTCTAATCCGGACGAACTTTATTTAAATTCTAAAAAAATGGCTAATTTAACTTCTTAAGCTTCACAACAGATAATGATAATCATTATTATCGTCTCCAGAGTACATAAGAATACACAAAAATAAATCATATTTTTAATAAAAAATAATAGCTTTTTTTAATTTATAATAAAAAAAATTTTAGTTAAATATGGTTTATTCTCGTATATCTGTGGCGAACTCTATCAAAAATATAGAATTTGGGAGAAGTGCCACGAATTCGCCATAAATAAAAAAAATTGTATTTGAAAAAGTAAAGTTAAAAAATTAAGTACAAAAAAATAATTATTTTTATTTTATTTCTAAAAAAAATCCTCAACTTGAGATAGAATAATTATTAACACATAGCTGATATATAGAATTGAAACTACCATAATAGCCCGCAAATAACAAATCTCTTATGCTTTAGATGCATTTCTAATGTACTGGCTAAGCCACAAAGAGTTTTGCCTATATTCGATATTCTGAAAAATCGAACTGGTCATCCAATCAAAAGTTATAAATTCAAAAGTTTAGAAATTTAATCGTATTTTAACTTTTAATTTTTATTGAATTGAATATAATAAAATATTTGTAAATATAAGTAGAAATTATTACTGGCTAAATGATGGCTATAAGTGTTGGCGAAAAATGATAATATTTGCTGGAAAAAAGTCCAGCATAAAGCATTTACACATTTGGGAATATCTAGCTGAGACGCAATTTTATAGGCCACATGAAAAAAATTGGACTCAAGAACAATTAGTTGCTACTTTGTTGGTTACGCTGAGCGTTCACACGGGTACAAGTTTTACAATCCTGCATCAAGATCTATTTTTTGAAGCGGAAAATGCGAAATTTCTTGAGAACGTTGAGTTTGGGGGAAGAAAATATTACGAATGTTGCTTTTGATGAGGATTTTGTAACTGATAATGATCAGGTATTTGTACCTATTATTATTTAAGAGACAGTTATAGTACAAGAGCACAATGAGAATTTTACTCAATTCCAATCCATACAACAAGTTCAACAACCTCAAGAAATATCATTAAGGAGATCCAACAGAGAAATAAAAAGTATAATTTCAGATGAATATGTAGTCTATCTCCAAGAACATGAGGATGGTATTGGTTTGATAGAAAATGATCCAATCAATTTTTTTCAAGTCACGCAAAGTTAAAACTCTGAAAAGTGGATTGATGCCATGAAAGAATAGATAAAGTCTATAAAAGACAATGATGTTTGAGACCTCGTAGAATTACCTGAAGGTGTGAAATCAATTGGTTGTAAATGGATATTTAAAACCAAAAGGGATTCTAAGGGTAATGTCGAGAGATATAATGCTCGTCTAGTCGCTAAAGGCTTTACTTAAAAGGAAGTCATAGACTATAAAGAGACTTTCTCTCCGGTATCATCGAAAGACTCTTTTAGAACCATAATGGCACTAGCAGCTCATTTTGATTTGGAGCTACATTAGATGGATGTAAAGTCAATATTTCTCAATGGGACTTTGATAAAATGATGTATATAGTACAACCAAAAAATTTTGTATCAGGTGATCCAAAATCTATGGTTTGTAAGTTAAAAAAAATCCATCTATGATTTCAAACAAGCTTCTCGCCAATGGTATCACAAGCTTCATCAAGTCATTACCTCATATGGTTTTGAGGTAAATATTATAGATGAATGTGTGTACCACAAGTTCAGTTGGAGTGTTCGGTAGATACTTGAGAAATTCGGACATGAATCATTGAAAAGATGTTAAACGCGTAATGCGTAATCTGAAGTGAACAAAGGATTACATGTTTACTTATCGGAGATCAGAAAATTTGGAGATCATTGGGTACTCTGATTCCAATTTCATGGCATATGGTTGTGAAATTTTGTCATTAAACTTCGTACTGTAGATGACATAAAAAGGTCATTGAAGATATTTTGTGACAATAAATTAGTAGTACTATACTCCAACAACAATAAGAACTTGAGAAAATCGAAGCATATAGACATCAAGTTCTTAGCTGTCAAGGAGAAAGTTCATGAAAAATATATTTTCATAGAACATATAGGGACAGGGTATATGCTAGCAGACCCATTAATTAAGGAATTGATCTCTAAAGTCTTTCATGAGTACACTACTCGAATGGGTGTCAATATTTATAATATCTTGGTTTAGTGAAAGTTTATTTTATGCTATATGTCCTATGACAGATATTGAATTATCTTTCTGCAAAATTAAGTTGATGGTTGATTTCATGTTATATGTAACGTTTACTTTACAATGTTTGTTTTGTGTTTGATCTCAATAAAGATTTAAAGTTGGACCAGCTAGAAATAGACATGCATGAGATCACTTGGCATGTAATTTCCATATTACTCATCTAAATTTGATCTATGTCGTTAAGTATATTAGGATGGTGATTATTGTGGTTCACGACATTAATATGATAAAAGTTGCGGTGATTCCATATCTAATATATGAGTCGGACCAGATTGTTAAAGTAATAAGGAAAATAACATTCAGATGCGCGCATAAAGTTTATAAGATGTGATTTTGTCAAGAAAGAATATGAATAGTCCAAGTGGGAGATTATAATAATTTTCTAATGGATTAATCTCTACGTACAAGTATTTTATGCTTACAAGCTTTACAAGTCTGAAGAGAATAAAATCCACTAAACGCGCTGCTTTACGTGCCTCTTTAACAGACTTTTAAATCAATTCAAATCAATTAACGTACAAATATATAACTTTCATTTTTCAAAAGATTTCATTTCTTTTTTCGAATTTCTTACCAAATTTGTTGGATCTCCTTCTTGCTTCGTGTTTTTTTCGATTTTCATGGTTTTTAAAATCAAATTTTGAAATTGTTTTGAAGATACTGGAACTTTAGAAATACACCTAAACGATTACAGAAATACACCCAAACGATTATAGAAATACACCAAATGGTTACAGAAATACACCCAAACGGTTACAGAAAGGATTACAGAAATACACCCAAAATATGGGGGAGACAGTATATTTCTTCTTGAAATCTTTTAATGTTTTGCTGGTTAAGGATGATGCACATGGCAAAGATAATCTAGAAAAAAAAAAAAACCTAGAAGAGCAGTAAAACAGTACCTTGAATAATGTTTCTTCGTTTTTTCTGGTGATTTTTGATGGAGATTTGTATCTTTTCTTCTCGATTTCTTCTACTCTTTGCAACGAGTTGGAACGTTTATGCAGAATCGTAATTTGTTTCTATATCTTGACGGTTTGCGTTTTGATTGAGGAAGAAGAGGAAGAGTGCGGCATAACGAACGTGCTGTGGAAGAGTGGACGTTCGATTTTGAAGGAGTGGTGAGCGTGTTTTTTTCTTGTACTTGGACCAACTTGTATAGCTTGTAAGTCAAAAAGACTTGTATGTGTAGCATGCCTCTTTTCTAATTTGTTTGTGGGTAATACATATATTAATTGTAATAACAAATTATGCTATTTCAAATTAAATGACTTATATAATAGTGATCTCAATTATTATTATAAATGTTAAATTGAATAAGTTATAATTACTTTTGACTTGGAATTAAATGAGAATAAAATCAGATATTATCTTTTGGACTTTAGATATATTATCTTTTGAACTTTAGATACTATGTTTATTGGGACTTTAAGGTTTAATGAATGCATTGCTCAAATATAAACAATGACTTCAGGGTTTTGGTCCCCAACACACTAAAGCTGCCTTTGTTGCCCTTTTCCCATTAGAAGAGTCACAATTCAGCCCTGTTAGGGATACAGAAAGCTTTGGTTGAGAAAAATCGAAAGAATCACAAGATCCAAATTCTTTCAATCATGATTCATATTTATAAAATTCAGGTATGCTTTTGTATTCAAGTATTTTCTTTCTTAATAATTTAATATGGATAATTTTGGGTTAAGGAATTTTGAGAAAATTCTATAATTTAATAGAAAATCTTAGCGGTCAATAATTGGTTTTTTTTTCCAAAATAAATTATGGAAAATGATTAATTCTCCAAAAATGGTTTTCCAACTTTAATTCCTCAAGTACACTTTTTTTTTGGCATTTGGGCAAGTTCGTCGGACCCAGCGAACTCTATAAAAATTAGCAAGTTCGCTTTAACCCGGCGAACTCTATAAACCTTAACCCCCCGTGAACTCCATTCAATTTTTAAAATCCGCGTTCTTAATCTATATCATCGTCTCCGAAATAGTATATAAATCTACAAACAGTATATAAAAGTACACAAAAATACACAGACAACAAACATGGCTTCTTCAAGGATTTTTTTTATTATAAATTAAAAAAAAAAGCCATATTTAACAATGACAACTATTATTATCGTTTCCAAAAATACACAGGTACACCGAAATAAGTCATATTTAACAAGAATTTTTTTAACTATAAATTAAAAAAATAAATATTTCCTAAAAATAATCCTCTCCAAATATATCAGATTGGAAAGTTAACAATAGTAACCATTATCATCGTCCCCAGAGTATATAAAAGTACACAAGAGTACACAGGAATAAGTCGTATTTTATTTTTGGAAAAAAATTATTTTTTTAATTTATAATTAAAAAGTTCTTGTTAAATATGGCTTATTCCAGTGTACCTGTGTATTTTTGGAGACGATAATAATGGTTGCTATTATTAAATATGATTTTTTTAATTTATAATTAAAAAAATCTGTAAAAAAATCATGCTTATTGTTTGTGTATTTTTTATATACTCCTATATACTGTTTGTAGATCTGTATACTATTTTGGAGACGATGATATGGATTAAGAATGTGCATTTTAAAAATTTTGAGTGGAATTTGTTGG
>NC_029791.2:118906379-118909983 GCF_000816755.2 Arachis ipaensis | reverse complement strand
AATTTTAATAAATATATATAAAAAATAACAGCAAAAAATGATAATATTTGCTGAAAAGGTAATATTGCTCTTTAAAAATATCGAAACAGTAGCTGGTGGGCCCCACACCTATGTGTTATCATCCATTTTGGTTTCCCTGTGGCACCATATATATTCACAACACCACCTTCCAATTCCAACTTTTTCTCTAAATTACTTCACCCCACTTTGGGCTTTTTTCTGTTATTTGGTCCCCTTCACTTCACCTTCTCCATTCTTCTTCATTCTTCATTCAAGTGTAATATAACATACATTAATATGAACAGAAATAACAATAATAATAATGGCAACAGTAGAGATGAGAAACCATGCTGCTATTTCCATCCAAAGCAACTTGTTATTGGTGTTTGTCCCTTGTGTCTCAATGAGAGGCTTCTCATAGTAGCTGCAAAACAAGGCCACCACCGTCATCGCCACCACCACCACCACCACCACTCTTCTTCTTCTTCTTCCAAAGCTTCCTCACACAATAGGATTCTTCAGAGTTCTTCTTCTTCCGTACACAGAAAGCCAGCAAGTAGTTCTTCTATTCACAAGATCTTTGCTTTTGGCTCTCTCTTCAGTCGCCAAGACTCTCATCAGCACCAGTGGAAAACTCAGATTAACTATGAGTATGATGCTTCTTCAAGTCCAGAAGGTAATACCCTTAACTTGTTTAGTTCTTAGTTACTGTTTCTTTGCAGACCCAATCCTCTAAAAATTTAGTATTCTATTTGGTGCAAATTTTAATTTTATAATATCAAATTTTTAATCCTTCCGGATTTTCAAAAATTAGAAACACAACTGAAATTTTTAAATTTTTTTTTAATAACTAAAAATATTGTGATAAATATTTTTATTTAATTTTATATTTATTTTAAATCAAATATAATAATAAAATATAACTGGGTCCTTAATACTTAATACTAAATATAACACAAAAATTTAACTTAGTCTTAGCCGTTTAATCCTTGTCTCTCATTTTCTATCTCTCAGTCTCAATAACTCGTCCAATTAATTTCTTTCTACCGCTATGAACAAAAACATTGAAAAACGAGAAAGAAAAACAGAAAGTTTTTGTTAACCCTTTTTAGTTCTTCGGTTGTGATGATTATTCTTGTCATTAGCATTGCCTCTCCTACTATGAACGAATACCCCCAAAAAAAAAGGTTTTATTTTTGCTCCTTTATGTTTTTAATAATGCTTAAAAAATTATATTATAGATGAGGAAAAAAAAAAGACATTGCCTATACCAACAAGGTTCAAATTTTTCACACTAAAATATATTTAAAAAATGATGCAAATATTCCTCATGTTTAATGTAATAATGTCCATGGTGGTGATGAGGGAAATATTAAGTGGGGGCAATGGTTGGTGTTTTTGTTTGATTATTGTTGGTGGAGAATTATATCATGGGTGGTGCATGTTGTGTGCCTTCCCTTCACCGGGAAGATAAGATACACATTGTGATGATAATGATAGTGACAAATTTAAGGTCAAAAGACATTATAATAAAGAGTGACAAATAAACCATTGTAGATCAGAGTTGAGATCGCAACTTTAATTTCCTACTAGTGTTTGTTCTTTCGGTTTTCTGTCACCCCTTTTCTTCTTGGCGTGGCATATGACCATGTCAGATACAAACGCCAAAGAGCATTATGACACTCAGGAAATTAAATTATTTTTGCAAGATATATATATTAATATTATTATTGGTTACATTGATTTGGTGGGGGAATTAGGGTGCACAACTAATCTGGCAAAATGTCATTCATGTGTGTTATCATGATGGGTCTATATGCCCTTATTTGAATTTTGAACACATACATTATATATATATATTCTTCTATATAAATAAATTTCGTTTATATTAAAAGTGTATGTCAGTATCTAGTAGCATATACTGTAGAGGGAAAACTGGTGCCAAGAAAGTACATACACTTGAAATTTGAATATGCATGTGCTTTTCATTAAATCCGTCGGCAGCATATATAATAGTGAAACGGAACAATTAGGTTTGTGTGCATTACACTAATTTAGCTCAAATATATATTTTTCATGTAGGTATAAAATCACATTAATAATGGGTATTATTTCTTCTGTATAGAATAAGCTACTATATATTTTTAGTTATCCGTATAATTTATTGTTTTTGATCATTAATTAATTAACAATTTAATGATGTCAAAAATAAGTTCAAATGCATCAGCATAGTGCTAGTGTAAGATATAATGCTGACTAAAAATGTTAGTCAACATAAATAAAAATTGATTGCGGCGCATTTCTCATATCTAGCTTGGTGATTAATTTTTTTGTTTAATTTTTAATTCATAGCCTTAAAATTTTTTTCTTTTAAGGGGGGGAAAAAGTTGGGTCCAATATTACATAATTGAAAGGTTGAAAAAATGAAACGAAATGAAAATGGTGAATAAAACTTGGATAGTCTCAATTTTTTATACACTAAGCTTTTGCTTTTGATGGGGTCTTGAAAACCGACGAATTAGAATGATAAACATTCTGGTAACGACTTTAACTTTGTGCAGAAGACTCATTCATTTCAATCAAGTTTGAAGAGAATGGTATTGCCTCGTGGGAAAAGAACACGGTTTCTAACACCAAAATGATGTCAAAGAACACCACCACCAAAGACAGTAACAACAAGAGTGTGATAGAGCATGGAAAGTCACGTGACATGCTGAGGTGGCGAAAGAGGATTGGCCACATATTCCACCTCATGAGGTGGAAGAGGACAGGTGGCGTGTGCCACGTAGGCACCAAGGTGGAGGGAGTCAAAGTCAGAAAGAGTAATTGGATGAGGACTCTGACAAAGAGGAACAAGACCATGGAATGAAATGAATAAAGTTTTTAAGAGTCTCTCGTAAAAGAAAGTGACATTACTACTCTTTACTCAAGAATTCAAGAAGAACAACCACCTTTTTATTTGGTCCCTTGTTCTTTGCAGTATGACTACTGTAAAGTGTGTTATATATAAAAATATATATATAATACTATTATTTTTTATTTTTTTTTTCCCATATGCTAAAGTCAAAAATAGCTTTGTCACTCTTTCATTCGAAAATGTGCTTTAAATTTATAAAAAAGGAAAAAGTAAGGGGGAAAAAAAGGTATTGCTTTGCATGCTAGCTTTGATGAGAAGGGAATGAGGTTCTTATTCTTGTATTTACTCTTTTGCCATTTTTTTTTTATTATTATTTTATGTTTCTTAATTTCTCCATCCTATAGACTACTGTAGTACAGGCTGTAAAAGAAGAGTTTGTTGAAAATTGTTTTGTTTAATTTTGAAAATTATTACTATATTAAAAAAAAGGAAATTAGTAGCTCCTTTCCATATAGAGGCTTCCATATTAGGTAGCCATGGTGGGAAACAATAAAGCTTAAGGGCCCAATTGCATAATGCTACAAGATTTGATTAATTAGTATGAGAAGATCATAATGTCTATCTTGTTCTTTTAATTTTTTTAAAAAAAAGAAATTCAAATATTAAGGACAAATTACGCAACTAAATAAAATAGATTTTTAAATTATCTAAATATAATAAATTAATAATTAAAAATTGAATATGTTT